>NC_090752.1:15108811-15111311 GCF_036898095.1 Palaemon carinicauda
TAGTGTATTTACTGTATGTATATTTCTATATAGGTGTTACTGTATGGACATGAGTCGTGATATGACAATGAAACAATATCCAACGGATTTTGTAGATTTGAGAACAAAACCCTCATAAGGATATTGGGAGTTAAGTGGCAGGTCAGAATAAGAAATGAATCTATAAGAGAGATCATTCGAGTGCTATATGCGGATCAGATCATGGTGAGGGGTAGATGAAGATGGTTTGGGCATACTCTTCGCACTCCCCAAGAGAGATTAGTTCACCAAACATTTAACTGGGCTCCAAAAGGTACTAGAAGGTTTGGAAGAACCAGACCCCCACATGGCTGAGGACTATGATGCGCGAAGTAGGAGAGGATGAATGGCTGCCGAAATCTAATCGAGACCCTTTGCGTCAATATGTGTAGGAGATGATTATGATATTTTCTTAAAACCAAGATCAGTTCTCATAATTAATGAATATGTACACGTGCGCTTTCTCTCTCTCTCTCTCTCTCTCTCCTCTCTCTCCTCTCTCTCTCACTCTCTCTCTCTCTCTCTCTGTTTTTGAGGGTTTTGAGATGCACATTCAGATTATGCCCATATTGTGGGCCTGCCATGACGTTCTGTACGAAGAATCTACACAGCTTTGCATTGAAGTGTTTAAGTATCCTCCTCTTTTCCTTCAGTGATTAATTGGTTGATGTCACGTTTGTTTCTTCGTATGTGATGCATGGTTCGTTGTATGTTTGACTGTTTATATCATAATAATTAGTAGGTTAGCTGTATGTTTGATTGTTTATATCACAGTAACGAGTAAATATGAGTATTACGTTACATCAGATTATGAAACGATACTGATAATGAATTAAAATTATAGCATTTAGTAATAAAAGAAGAATATTGTAGGATATAATTTTCACGCAGAGTTGCAGTGCAATACATATCCAAGGTATACAGCAACCTTGTTTATGTAGTCATATATGTCCTGGAAATATTGATACAAGGTGAAGCATTCTAAAGTAAATCGAGGCAATTTCAGCCAATCAAGAAACACAAAATGAGAAGAAATGTCAAGAAATAATGCCTTTCATCATCAAGACCCAAAACAGAAACGTCGGTTCTAAGTCATTCGTCCCCTTTAGCTCGCTCAGTTTGAACGTAACTTGAAATTGGACTGAATTCAAGAAGTTAGCTTCAATGGAAGGGCGTATACTGATTCATGTCCTTTGTGAAAAAGCCGAATAACTTAGCTTTAACTCGGAGGCAAAAGTTAATAATGAAGCAGGAGACACCCTCGAGTTATCTCAAGCTGGGAAACATGATGGAGGGGCGTTCAAATGGAGTACATTATAAGAAATATATTGTTTATTTTTCTTTGTTCGGAAATTTAAAAGAATAGTGTAGAATTTGTATTATACAAAAGCTATTTGCATGTCTACTTCTAGTTTACACACACACATACTGTATATATATATATATATATATATATATATATAATATATATATATATGATAAATTTTTTGCACATTTTTACGTGTTTTTTTCATATTCAAATAAGCCATATATATTTTTGATATATTAATGTCTGGATTCTCTTAACGACCTCGGGATCAGAGCCCCAGGCGAAATCACACAAAGACAAGAGCTTGGCTCCGGCCGGGAATCGAACCCTGGTCGGCAAGCTTATATAGACAGTGACTAACCCATTCGGCCGAATGGGTTAGTCACTGTCTATATAAGCTTGCCGACCAGGGTTCGATTCCCGGCCGGAGCCAAGCTCTTGTCTTTGTGTGATTTCGCCTGGGGCTCTGATCCCGAGGTCGTTAAGAGAATCCAGACATTAATATATCAAAAATATATATGGCTTATTTGAATATATATATATATATATATATATATATATATATATATATATATATATATATATATATAGTATATATTTATATATATATATGCAGTATATATTTATATATATATGCAATATATATATATATATATATATATATGTATGTTTGTGTGTGTATGTGTGTGTGTGTGTGCGCGCGTGTGTCGGTCTGTCTGTGTCTGTGTGAGTAGACTATTTACTGAATATGCGTATTCAACCCCTGGATAATCATCTAATCATTTTCGAACCCGAACTGCCAACAGAACGCGCTGTACATCTGTATTACGAGAGAGAGAGAGAGAGAGAGAGAGAGAGAGAGAGAGAGAGAGAGAGAGAGACTTTGTAAAGCTGAAAGAGGAAAGATGAAGAGTCGAGAAGTTTTTAGAAGTTGAGGGAAGAGATTTGTTGGAGACGTTTGAAGTAGAAGAAGGATGTGTTGTGAGGGAGGGAAAGTTTGGAAGTTAGACTGTAGCAGATGGGAGCGAGTCAAAAACGGGGAAAGGGATGAAAGAAAAATCCATTGTACGGACAGAATAATGGAATGAAAGTGAATACCATAAATTGAATAATAGTAAAAGTTAGATTTTTACTTCTTTTTCCTAATTTTTTTTAGTTATATTGTTTTAACTG
>NC_090752.1:15116311-15126311 GCF_036898095.1 Palaemon carinicauda
TTAAATTTTCACTATAGTAAATCTGAACAAAATCTGTTAACCCGATTCATGTTCAAATTTAATTATAGTAAATCTGAACTAAATCTGTTAACCCATTTCATGTTCAAATCTAACTATAGTAAATCTGAACTAAATGTGTTCACACGTTTTATTTTAAAATTTAACTTTAGTAAATCTGAACTAAATCTGTTTACACCTTTTATGTTAAAATTTAAGTATAGTAAATCTTAACTAAATCTGTTTACACCTTTTATGTTAGAATTTAACTATAGTAAATCTGAACTAAATCTGTTTTATGCTCAAATTTAACCATAGCATTGCAAAATACTTTGTGATAATATTTGTTAGTTGCATCGATTTAGACGCCTGAATCTGCGTCCCTGTTTTGTATTCCGCTTTAAGTCTATCCTTGTTAAAATGCACAAAAGACAAAGGGCACGAGACAAAAGAGGAGGTGAATGTTCAATTGATGTATGCAGCACATGGAATGCATTGAAGAGGATGCGTACAAAGGATTGCAGCTTGGCCGTGACGTCATAAACTTTATTACATTGCAAGCCACGCGTTGCTTCCACCAGTAATTTAAATGTGATTGTCCACCATTGCAGCATTTTGTACCTTTTTGTTGTTGTTGATGGAGAGGGACAATGAATTTTTGCATATTCTAAAATGGGACCCAGATATTTAGTAGATATAATAATTGATTGACTATTTCTTTATATTTAAATGGTTTTATGGGTTGTGGTGGCCTGGTGGTAGCATTCTTGCCTGGTGATCGCAAGATTGGGGTTCGAGTCCCGCTCAAACCCGTTAGTCGCTTTAGTCGCTGTAGCCTCACCATCCTTGTGAGCTAAGGATGGGGTGTTTGAGGGAGCCTCTAGGTCTATTTGCTGAGTCATCAGCAGCCTTTGCCTGGTCCTCCTTGGTCCTAGCTTGGGTGGAGAGGGGGCTTTGGCGCTGATCATGTGTAACATGATCAGTCTCTAGGAGTCTAGGGCATTGTCCTGCTGGATAGAGCAATATCCCTGTCCCTTGCCTCTGCCATTCTTGAGCGGCCTTTAAACCTTTTTAATGGCTTAATATAACGTAACACTCCGTAAGTCATTGACACTGGGATCTTAGAAAGAGATAGGCTTATAGTTTAGGATATGCAACCTTACGTACTTAGAAAGGACCCGAAGGATCAAGGGAAGACAAAAAGGATGAAGAATGCAATCTTGAGGTTGACTAAAATTTTGGCTCGACAATAAGACGGCTTAAGAGAAAAATATCAGAAGCAAGTTCACGGAGCCTTTGATGAACCTAAAAACAGATGTCATTGATAAGGAAGATACTTAGAATATATGCGAATATATATGGTTATGTCTGGATATATGCAAGAATGGGGATACGCAAGTATACATTAGTGAGCAATTCTGTACATGGGTTTGTATATATCTATGTATAAGCATTTACATGAGTGTCATTCTATATGCATGTATCTTTCTGCATATACATGGATAAGTCTAAAAATTATTTTATATAAACCCATATTAATATATAGGAATTGTAGGTAAGAGGCCCGTTTTTATCACCACGCTGGCCACTGTAGTGGTTGGAGACTTTTGTCTCATCGCTCACAGCTAACAAACACAGTAGGGTGGTCCTGACTTCTACAGCTTTGCTGATCATGTGATCATGGCGATACACAAACCCTTTCACCACGTTAAGATAACCCCACGCTGAATATATATATATATATATATATATATATATATATATATATATATATATATATATATATATATATATATATATATATATCAAGCAAATGATAAGCCCAGTAACAGAAACAAGTACATTTAGAAGAAAAATTTAAAAAAGAAAACTTTCCATTACGTAACTTAAATAAAGGAAAGTAACTCCTCTGTCAGCTATTGCATATCCCATATTTACCTCCCCCAACGAAGTTGGAAGGAGGTTATGTTTTACCCGCTATGTGAGTGTGTGTGTTTGTTTGTGGGCAGCTTCCTAACCACAATTTTATTCGTTGAGTAATGAAACTTGCAGGGATTAACTGATATGTAAAAAGCTGGAAATTATTAAATTTTGGAAGGTCAAGGTCACGGTCATGCAAAATGTCCAATTCACGTAATCAGCCATAAGTTTGGACATCGTTGTCACAGAGACTTCAAACTTGGTTCATATTTGAGTTTATGAAAAGCCATGTCAATTAATGCTTGTTAAGGTCATAGGCCAAAGTCAAGCAAAAGGTCGAGAAAAAAACTGCCCCGGTGGAGGTCCGGCTCTATTAAGTACCCCCTCTAGTATCTAAAGTTTTTGAGCGTGTTTTGGCGAGACGTCTAAATAGGTCTGCTAAAAGTAATCTTCTGTTCCCTAATCTAATTTACAGTTTGGCTTTTGCAAAGGCCCTGAAAAGCATGTGATGCCCCTCTTACTAATTTCCAATGCTATACAGAAATCCTTGCCGTCTGACCACCTCCCCTCAAACCACTGGAAGTGGAATGTTCGTTTTACAATTTGGAGGGGATTTTGTAATATTGTAATTTACTTTTGAAAATATTCCCTGTCTGCCTTTTGCATCACATTCTATCCGTTCAGTTATGATCTCATTCAAGGCTACCTATATAATTTCAAACATATTTTCATAAACATGATGGTAATTAGTTTGAAAATAATCATCGTTTTTATGTTGAGTTTTTGTTTCCAAATACATTTTGTATAATTTTTGCGCTTTATTATCGTTTTATGGCTGGCAGTATAAGAATGTATATATATTTTGAATTGTAATAACAATATAGAAAAAAATAAATTAGCATCTAGAAAATATTGAACTGTAATAAAAAAAATCAATTACCTTCTGGAAAAATATGAACTGAAGTTTTGCTATCTATGCAAAGATTGATATATGATAAAGTCTAATGTCCATCCCTATAAGAAAAGAACCTTAATTATTTATTAATTCCAAATAAGCATTATTATAGAACCATTTTGTAAATTCTAACAAATGTAGACTATAAAATATCACAAAACATATTCAGGCAAAGTCCAACCCATCAGAACTGCGAAGGTGAACATGCTGAGGAGAAGAGCTTTAAAAGCTTAGACATGCTTCATGAAATGGAACGAGCACCTTAATGCAACATTTACCCGCGCATAAACCTTCCGCATCAATGCTTTTATTGCAATATATTTCGGCAAATTGCATTTACTCTCACTAGAATAAGATGTGTATCTTGCATTTATTATTGCAGATTAAAAGCTATTGCTGTTTCAGGATAAAAGAAGGAATATGAGGACGATAAAGTCCAGAAAGCATAATACACAAATTTATTCATACATGCATGCACACGCATACACATAGACACACATATCCGTTATGTATATCACGAAATATTTTAATATTCACATGTTTCTCTTTATTTAGGGAATAAACCTTACACAAATGTGAGAAATCACACTCTTGAATTGGTCATTATAAACGTTTTGTAATCACTATATGTATGGTAAAGCTTTTATTATTTCTTCCATTCTGTGCCGTATTATTATTATTATTATTATATTCTTCTTCTTCTTCTTCTTCTTCTTCTTCTTCTTCTTCTTCTTCTTCTTCTTCTTCTTCTTCTTCTTCTTATTATTATTATTATTATTATTATTGTTGTTATTAATATTATTATTATTCTTATTGTTGTTGTTGATGTTGTTGTTGTTGTTGTTGTTATTCTTATTGTTGTTGTTGTTGTTGTTGTTATTCTTGTTGTTGTTGTTTATTTATTATTATTATTAAGTATTTATTATTTATTATTATTATTGTTATTATTATTATTATTATTATTATTATTATTATTATAATTATTATTATTATTATTATTATTATTATTATAAGCCCAAGTGCTCCAAGAGGAGCAAATATCCCAATGAGGAAAGGAAATTAAGAAATAAATAAACGAAAGGAGAAATAATGAACAAATAGAATAAAATATTTCAAAAACAGTAAAACACCAAAAACAGATATTTCATATATAAACTATAAAAAGACTTATATCAGCCTGTTCAACATAAAAGCATTTGCTGCAAGTTTGAACTTTTGTAAGTTCTACCGATTTAACTACCCGACTAGGGAAGATCATTCTGTGAAGGGCCGAGAGAAGGTTGTGACTCAAAGACGGGATAAAAGCAACTGAGTGAGTTTATTATAGAACACTCTCCTTTATATACAAAAGCTCAAGGCAACAGGAAATTTCATGTTCAAAATCGACACCGTTACTGGTGAGAAAAACAGGCATGTTTATTCAGGTTCTTTTTAGTGCGAGGGAAGAGCGAAGATACAAGCATAATATATACACAAAATGAACTATGTACGATCGTGTGACACACGGTTGGTACAATTCCATAACTCGGTCACAGTTCTGTGAAAGAATGAAATATATCCTTTTCTTATTCTTTTTCAGCTTTCTCATACCTCTGAAATATCGTGGTAATAAAGAAATTCCTTCTTCTCGTTGTCTTGTGTGCCACGTTATTTCTAGGAGATATTCAGTGAAACAAATAGCAGTGAGATTAAATCCGAGACGTTTTCACTTTTACACAAGGTATCTTCTTTGCTACATTTGTTACTAGAGTGACGAATAAATTGGTAACTTGGAAATATAATCCAAGATAGTTTAAAATAGTGAAGGTCTGTACCAAAGCTCAAACTTGCAGCAAATGTTTTTATGTTGAACAGGCTGTTATAAGTCTTTTTAATGTTTAAATATGAAATATCTTTTTTTAATTTTGTTAATGTTTTTAAAATATTTTATTTTGATTATTCATCATTTCTTATATCTTTTATCTATTCCCTTTATTACTGGGCTATTTTTCCCTGTTGGAGACCTAGGGTTTATAGCATCTTGCTTTTCCAAATAGGGTTGTAGGTTAGCTAATAATAATAATAATAATAATAATAATTATTATTATCATTATTATTATAATTATAATAATGATAATAATAATAATGAAAATTATAATAATAATAATAATAATAATAATAATAATAATAATAATAATAATAATAATAATAATAATGATAATAATAGTAATAATAAAACTAACAAGAACTAAAATTAGAGAATGTAATTGCAAATGACATTGAAAATCATTATGACAGTGGCAGTATACTGTCTACACGTATGTTTGAAGTCCTTGGTTAGTCTACCTTATTTTTTTTTTTATTCTTTAAAATAAATAGAAAACCTCAAATCAATCAATCTTTAAAATAACTGTCATCGCATTAACTAAAGTAATCTTAAATAAACGCGAACTCTGACTCTCCATAGAACATCCAGTATTTCCAGAAATACGCCGTTGAAGAAAAAAAAGAAAAAAAAGAAACAGAAATTCCCAAATACCGATTCTAGGACGATTCGAAGAGCCAATAATAATAATAATAATAATAATAATAATAATAATAATAATAATAATAATAATAATAATAATAAAGCTAACAAGAACTAAAATTAGAGAAAGTAAGTGCAAATGACATTGAAAATCATTCTGACTTTTTTTTTTTTTTTTTTTTTTGCCATCTGCACTATCTTTTACTTTAAAATACCCCACATCACATCACATTAAAAGTAATCTTACTTGACGCGAATTCTGACTCGCCATAGAACATCCAGTATTTCCAAAAATACGCCGTTAAAAAAAAAAAAAGAAACAGAAATCCCCAAATACCGATTCCAGGACGGTTCGAAGAGCCAAGTCAAGTGGCTGCATTTCAATGCGTCATCGATGTATATTGCATGAGTTTCTGCGTAATATGCTGAATGTTATAGATTGTCGATATGAACTCGGGGGAAATCCATAATAAGAATTGCCTTATCGTCTGTGCTAGTATTTTGGGGTACAGAAATGTTATGTAGTGTTAAGGTTTTCACTTTGGAGGTTTGTTTTATTTTCATTTATGTGCCTAATACGGAGTGTAGTTAGATATACGCAAATATACAAAAATGGGTGTAAAACGCATGGTCATAAATACACACACACACATATATATATATATATATACATATATATATATATATATATATATATATATATATATATATATATATATATATATATACAATATATATATGTGTGTGTGTAATACTATATATATATATATATATATATATATATATATATATATATATATATATATATATATATATATGTATATATATAGACATATACATATGCATATACACATATATATGCATATAATTATATATATATATATATATATATATATATATATATATATATATATATATATATATATATGAGTGTAATGAGTATATATATGTATATATATATATATATATTATATATATATATATATATATATATATATATATATATATATATAAACAGGAAATGCATATCAAATGCATGTATCGTATTTAAAGATATTACTTACTTACTTACTTACTCCACTGGCTGCGGGCCTCCATGGCTCTTTGCCGCCGCTACAAGAAGCTTCCAACGACCACGGTCCTGCGCAAAATCCCACCAATCCCCTGGATCATCCACTCCAAGCTTTGTCATGTCCCTTTTTATATTATCAGACCATCTCATACGGGGTCTTCCTGGAGGTCGTCTGCCCTCTGGTTGTCCTCTAGTAATCTGGCTTATCAGTCTATCCTCATCGGTCCTGGCCACATGTCCTGCCCACCTCAGTCTCTGTGCCATAATTGTGCTTGTTATCAGGGGTACTTCTGTCATTTCTCTCAGTTCATTGTTATGCCTTCTTCTCCATTGCCCCATCTCCACATCAAAGACCGGTCCACATATCCTTCTCAAGATTCCGTTTTCAAACACTTCCAACCTTCGTTCCAGATCCCTTGTCAGCCTCCAGGTTTCACAGCCATACGTTAACACGGGTCTAATAATAGTTGTATAGGTGTTCACCTTTGTTCTCCTTGATAAGATATTGCTGTTGAGAACTTTGGCTAAAGCCCAACCACATCTGGCTGCCGCTGCTATTCTTAATTTGACCTCTTCCTCTACTCTATTTTCAACTGTAACTGTTGAGCCAAGGTATTTGAAACTCTCAACAGCTTCCAACTCCATGTTTCCACACCTGATGTTACCCAGTATCCTCTCTTGCCTTGAAACTTTCAAGATTTTGGTTTTAGACTCATTTATTTCCAGGCCAACTCGATTTGCAACTTCTCTAAAAATTCTTATTTTTCCATCAATTTCTTGGATACTTTCACCACAAAAGTCAATATCATCAGCATAAGCTAATCTATCACACATAGTACCCCCAAGGTGTACTCCATTACCCTGTGGTGTTTGTCTCATGACCCATTCCAGCACTAGGTTAAAAAGAATCGTAGACAGTGCACATCCTTGCTTTAAACCACTATCAACTTCAAAGGGATCTGTTACTTCCCCTCCAATCCGTACTCTGCCTCTCATATTTCTATAACACATTTTTATTAGGCGTATAAGTTTCTCTGGTATTCTGAACTCTCTAAGTATTCTCCATAACGCCTCTCGTTGGATACTGTCATATGCCTGTTTAAAATCTATAAAGGCATGCCAGGACTCTTTATCATATTCCCAGTACTTCTCCAGGATCTGCCTTACAATAAATATTTGGTCTATGGTTGATCTAGACGCTCTAAACCCTGCTTGGTAATCTCCTAATATGGTCTCACTATGTCTCTTCAGTCTATTATATAATAGTTTAGCTACAATCTTATATCCAACAGTTAAGAGACAAATGCCTCTATAATTCCCACATTCAGTTCTATCACCTTTCTTGTTAATTGGCACAAACAGTCCCTCCTCCCACTCCTCGGGCATTTCTTCCCTTCTCCAAATTCCAATCACAATATTTGCCATTGCTTCTTGTAGCTGTCTTCCTCCATATTTCAGTAGTTCTGCACTAATTTCGTCACGGCCAGCAGACTTATTATTCTTTAAGTATTTTATTATTTCCAGAATTTCCTCTATGGTTGGATCCTCTTCATCTTCTCCTAATAAAATTTCTTCATTCTCCGCAGGTTGTTCAGGTGGTGCTGTTCTATTTAGCAAAGTTCTAAAATGTTCTACCCATCTCTCCTCAATTTCCCCACTCTCTACTAAAAGATCGCCATTTCTACTGCGCACCATTCCTTGTCTGGCCTGGTATCCCTTCCTGATTTTATTTATTCCATGGAACTCGGCCCTCACATTTCCCAGTCTGCTATTGCTCTCAATCTCTTCCAGCTCTCTATTGATCAGCATTCTTTTCTTCCTTCTGTTAGTGCTGCATGCCTCATTTCTTGCCTCTGTATATATCCTTCTCCTCTCTGCATTTCCTCTATTCTCTATCCATTTTAATCTTGTTTCTCTTCTTCTTTGGGCGGCCTCTCTGCATTCCTCATCAAACCATCGTCCTCCCCTTCGTCGTCCCACCCTACCAACAGTTCTCTCTGCTGCTTCCAGCACTATAGGCTTTACTTGGTCCCGACTCACATCATCATCCACCTCCAAAGCTGCAAATCTGTTCTCTACTTCAACCTGATATTGTAATCTTGTTTCCCCTTCCTTCAGTTTCTCAGTAGCTATCTTAGATGTTTGCCCTCCATTCTTTTTCTTTGTTGTTAGTTTTATACGTATTTTTGCTGTCACCATGTAATGATCTGAATCACAATCTGCTCCCCTGTATGCTCTCACATCCATCAGCGCTGATCTAAATTTCCTTTTGACTAAAATGTGATCAATTTGGTTGGTTGTATTTCCATCAGGTGAAAGCCAAGTGCCCTTATGCTTTTCTTTGTGTGGGAACAGAGTGCCTCCTACTACTAAATTGTATGCTGTGGCTAGCGTTGCTAGTCTAATCCCGTTGTCATTACTACTTTCATGCAAGCTATGTGTGCCTATAGTTCCTGCAAAAGCTGCTACTTCTTTACCTACTTTAGCATTCATATCTCCCAATATTATTAGCATATCGTGTCCCGGTACCTTGTTTAAAACCTCCTGAACTTCATCATACCATTGATCTTTAGTATCTTCTTCACTGTCTTCTGTAGGGGCATGTAATGTTATTACTGTGATTTTAAACCACTTAGCAGTCATCCTTATTCTTGCTATTCTGCTGCTTATACCCTCAAACTCCACAACTGCAGTGCTTATATTTTTACTAATATAAAACCCAACTCCCTCCTCATGTCTCCCATCTTCTCTGCCACTATAGTATATGACCCCCTTATGCGTTTCACACTTCCCAACTTCCAGCCATCTTATCTCTTGTAGGGCAGCTATTTGTATACTATATCTTTCCAGCTCATTTTCGAGTACATCAACAAATACCCCTCTATACAAACTTCGTACATTCCAAGTAGCAAACTTTATGGGTTTTTTTCCAGCTCATAATCCTATTCGTTCCCAAGATATTATAAATATTATAAATGAAAATTGCAACTTTATATCGTCATTGATAATATACTGAATAAATATCTCCTTTATCCCATCCATGTAATTTGAACATTTGAATTGAATTTTGTATGTTATTGTTCGAAAAAGTTTATTTTTATATTCCCAGTCTTATGCTATTACCATTTTAGCTGCAAATTTGTAATTTTTTTTTCGGTTATGCTCTTGTAATTATTATATAAGTTACTCATTTCACATTTCACGGGATTTTTCGTGTGTGTGTTCGTGTGTGTTTGAGAGAGAGAGAGAGAGAGAGAGAGAGAGAGAGAGAGAGAGAGAGAGAGAGAGAGAGAGTTCAACCTTCCTCTCTATAGAATATTAACTTCATATATGGCTTGCACGGAAGATTCCCTTCTGGGAAAGTTAAATTAGTTAAGAATTTGATTTACAGCCACTTAAAAAAGAAGATTATGAAGTTCTACGCTCAAAAAGCAAGTGTACTGCAAACTGCTTACGCAGCTTTTATCGAGACTCGTAATGTGAGACCAATTTGATGGATTAGAGAGGCTTCAAATGGGGCATTAAGTGCATTTAGCTGAGCGTAAGGGAA
>NC_090752.1:15131311-15133811 GCF_036898095.1 Palaemon carinicauda
CTATTTTTCCCTCTTGGAGACCTTGGGCTTATAGCAACCTGCTTTTCCAACTAGGGTTTTAGCTTAGCTAGTAGTAGTAATAATAATAATAATAATAATAATAATAATAATAATAATAATAATAATAATAATAATAATAATAAAAGTAAAGGAAGGCTACTGAAAAGGTCGTAGCTTAGGCTCAGGACGACTTATAACAGCATGAAAAATTACATTTATCAATTCTCGCATCTTTTCTTTTTTCTTACCTCCCTATCCATCGGCCTTATTATGAGGAAAGATTATCTTTATACATAATTTATATATGAAATATCTGTTTTAAATGTTGTTACTGTTTTTAAAGTATTTTATTTTAATTGTTCATTACTTCTCATACCATTTATTCATTTCATTATTTCCCTTCCTCACTGGGCTAGGTTTCCCTGTTGGGGCCCTTGGGCTTATAGCATCCTGCTTTTCCAACTAAGGTTGTTGCTTACCTATAGTCCATTTCTTTTAGCGATGCAGATTTGCACAGACTCGCAGCGGTGCCCTTTTAGCTCGGAAAAGTTTCCCGATCGTTGATTGGTTGGACGAGATAATTCTAACCAATCAGCGATCAGGAAACTTTTCCGAGCTAAAAGGGCACCGCTGCGAGTCGGTGCAAATCTGCCTCGATAAAAGAAATGGACTATAGTAAGCTAATAATAATAATAATTAATAATAATAATAATAATATAATAATAATAATAATAATAATAATAATAATAATGGTTTTTAAAATATTTTCGGTAAATTTAATCTATTTACCATCACTGTCCCATATGGGTCTTGATCTAATAATGGATAGATTCGACAGTGATTAATTTCCCTTTGAGGATTCTCAAAAAGGAGGAAGCTTTTAATGAAAGCTTCAAGAAAACTAATTACGTGGCAATCACCTTTTAGTTTTATGGCAACGAAGAAATCCTGAGAACCTTTCACTTTATTGGTGTATTAAACTTTATTTAGATTACGATATGATGAACATGGAATGCTTTTGGAAGCTGTTGTTGTGATGCACACTGTTAAAATTTTGCCATAAAAATGGTAGAAATACTTTTTTTTATCTTTTATTATAAAAATACAATTACATCTTAGCAATTTACATTATATACGTAATTATTCTTTACCAATTACTGATATGAACTACATTGTTTTACATAGTTATAAATCAGCTCAATACAAATTACTGTAAATCAATTGATAGATATATAATATGCAATAAATTTTATTGTACAAACGTTCTTAACTTATAATTATGTGGAATAAATGTTGTCAAGCATTTACCTTTTTAAAAACGGATATATTTACGTAAAAGAGTGATATTACGGGCAATAACCCGTAAAAGATAATAACAAAGTATGGTCAAATTGCGGTCACCTGTATTTTACTGAAATACGGCTGTGACTTGTGTATTTTTACGGGGAATTTTCGATTAAAACTACGTGAATTTGAAAAATGTTTACTTGTTCTTGTGTTCAATGTAGCTAGTGACTGGGTTGCTAATCTTACGAATCAAATTTTAAGGCTAGATTACTGGTCTGGGGGACTTATAGTGACAGAGGCCGTTTCTGCTCTGATGGTGGAAAAACTGGAATTCTCCCCTATATGATAAAAAGGAGGTGTTTGGATATATATATATATATATATATATATATATATATATATATATATATATATATATATATATATATATATATATATATATATATATATATATATATATATATATATATATACAGTAGATATATAATCTTTCCGGTCACATTTGTGTGCATATCTAGCTAAATATTCAGTCATTTTTGACGGGTTGCATACACTAGTATATAAGAAAAGGAAACGATGCATCTGTTTGCACGCTATTTCCCTATAATATTAGATACAATTTTTTGTAATGTATTACACTCTATTGCAGTTCATGCAGTAAAAATAATTTCATATTCGACTCTTTGATATTTCAGATAATTCATAAATTCTCCAGCTCTGAAATTGAATTTTGAGCTTGGCCGTCTTCCCAATGCAAATATCCCACGTTCCTGAATCTATGAAATATAAGTCCCGCTATGTATAAAATACATAGCATTCCTGGAAAGTCCTCTTGGGAGTGATAGACGTATCCCACATTTCACCGTCGGAGTATTGCATCATTTTCAGCATGCCATTCTTATATTAACGTAATGCCTGAATAAATTACTATTACTAAGATACTGTGTACGGTATTTTTTCCGAGTGTTGTTATTGTGTTACTAGTGTACGCGACCCGTCAAAAAACAGCTAAATATTTATATGAATATGCATTTACACGCACACCCCTCTCTCCCTTAAGGGTATGACTACCCCTCTTCCCCCCCCCCCTACCAGAGGGAAAAGGGAGAGCTGAGGGAGACAGGATGGATATATATATATATATATATAAATATATATATATATATATATATATATATATATATATATATATATATATATAGAGAGAGAGAGA
>NC_090752.1:15137861-15165361 GCF_036898095.1 Palaemon carinicauda
TTATCTTATACATAATTCATATATGAAATATCTGTTTTTAATGTTGTTACTGGTTTTAAAATATTTTATTTGAATTGTTCATTACTTCTCATATCATTTATTTATTTCCTTATTTCCTTTCCTCGCTGGGCTAAGTTTCCCTGTTGGAGCCCATGGGCTTATAGCATCCTACTTTTCAACTAAGGTTGTTGCTTAGCTAATAATAATAATAATAATAAATAATAATAATAATAATAATAATAATAATAATAATAATAATAATAATAATGATGGTTTTTAAAATATTTTTGTTAAATTTAATTTATTTACCATCTCTGTCCCATATGGGTCTTGATCTAATAATGGATAGATTCGACAGTGATTAATTTCCCTTTGAGGATTCTCAAAAAAGGAGGAAGCTTTTAATGAAAGCTTCAAGAAACTAATTACGTGGCAATCACCTTTTGGTTTTATGGCAACGAAGAAATCCAGAGGCCTTTAACTTTATTGGTGTATTAAACTTGATTTAGATTGCGGAATGATGAACATGGATTGCTTTTGGAAGCTGTTGTTGTGATGTCAGTCCTTAAAAATTTTGCCATAAAAATAACGGTAGAAATACTTTTTTTTATCTTTTATTATAAAAATACAATTACATCTTAGCAATTTACATTATATACGTAATTATTCTTTACAAAATACTGATATGAACTACATTGTTTTACATAGTTATAAATCAGCTCAATACAAATTACTGTAAATCAATTGATAAATATATTAATATGCAATAAATTTTATTGTACCAACGTTCTTAACTTATAATTATGTGGAATAAATGTTGTCAAGCATTTACCTTTTTAAAACACGGATATATTGACGCAAAGGAGTGATATTACGGGCACTAGCCCGTAAAAGATAATAACAAAGTATGGTAAAATTACGGTCACCTGTATTTTACTGAAATACGGCTGTGACCAGTGTATTTTACGGAGAATTTTCGATTAAAATTGCGCAAATATTAAGAATATTTACTTGTTCTTATTTCAATGTAGTTAGTGACTGGGTTGCTGATATTACGAATCAAAATATAAGGCTAGATTACTGATAGGGGGCACATTGTGAGATAGGCCGTTTCTGCTCCGATGCCGGACAAACTTAATTTTATATAATGAAGAGCTAGTGTTTGGCTATATATATATATATATATATATAATATATATATATATATATATATATATATATATATATATATATATTCCGGCCATGAGCAGCTCTCCCCGTCCCCCTGGTAGGGAGTGAAGGAGTAGTTACACCCTGGTAAGAGGAGGGCGTGTGTGTGTGCATATCTACCCAAATCATTATCATTATCATCTCCTACGCCTATTTACGCAAAGGGCCTCGATAACATTTCGCACAGTCGTCTCTATAATGAGCTTTTATATTAATACCTCTCCGTTTATCATCTACTTCACGCTTCATACTCATCAGCCATATAGGCCTGGGTCTTCCAACTCTTTCTAGTTTAGTCGTACTTTTGACAGTTTGCATACACTAGTATATAAGAAAAGGAAATGATTCATCTGTTTTACACGATATTTTATTAATATTAAATGCAATTAATTTTTTTAATGTATTACACGATTGCTGTTATCATACAGTAAAAATAATTTCATATTCGACTCTTGGATATTTCAGATAATTCATAAATTCTCCAGCTCTGAAATTGAATTTTGAGCTTGGCCGTCTTCCCAATGCAAATATCCCACGTTCCTGAATCTAAGAAATATAAGTCCCGCTATGTATAAAATACATAGCATTCCAGGAAAGTCCTCTTGGGAGTGATAGACGTATCCCGCATTTCAGCGTCAAGAGTATTGCATTATTTTCAGCATGCCATTCTTATATTAACGCAATGCCTGAATAAATTACTATCACTAAGATACTGTGTACGGTATTTTTTCCGAGTGTTGTTATTGTGTTGCTAGTGTACGCGACCCGTCAAAAAACGGCTAAATATATATATGATATGCACGCACACGGGCACCCTCTAGCTAGGGTATGACTACTCCTGTTCCCCCCCCCCCCCCCTACCACAGGGAAAGGGGAGAGCTGAGGGTGACAGGATATATATATATATATTATATAATATATATATATATATATTATATATATATATATAAAGAGAGAGAGAGAGAGAGAGAGAGAGAGAGAGAGAGAGAGACTTTCTCTTTATTAAAATGTATGCATATATACACCCATATATATATATATATATTATATTATATATATATATATAATATATATATATAAAGAGAGAGAGAGAGAGAGAGAGAGAGAGAGAGAGAGAGAGAGAGAGAGAGAGAGAGAGAGAGAGAGAGAGACACTTCCTCTTTATTAAATTTAGTGTTATTACGCTATATTTCCAGAGGAGAGAACTTTCTCTTTATTAAAATGTATAGTGTTATTACGCTCTATTTCCATAGAGGAAAGAAGTTGTTTCACCTTAGTTCACGTTCCATAAAAGATAATAATCGAATTAAATTATTTTTCCATGCCGTCCTCTTTTATTATAAAAATAAACTACCTTGTTACAATCAACCAATAGACATTTGACGATCTCGTTCATCCAACTTATTTGTTTATACAAACGTAACTTCATGTAAGTCAATATCCAAAGTCAAAAGCAATGAATAAAATAATTGATAAACGGGAGCTTCACCACCAATAGCATTTAACGATTGCTTTCATCCAAGTATTTACTTTGACCTATTTGATTATACACACGTAACTTCATTTAAGTCATTATCCAACATCAAAAGCAATGAATATGATGATTAATAAACGGGAGCTTTGTGCCGGTGAATAATGTTGTCTAATAGCGAAAAACCGAATAAACAACTCTCAAGGTGGTTACAAGTCAGTGTTTATCCTTAGGAGTCAACTCACTCTTAACTCCCCGCGTCACCCATCCTTGTCAGACCGGCGATATTGTTGTACACTTTGTTTGGATCTGTCTTTCTGTGTGAGCGTAAAATTTCCCTTCTCCGAATTTGTGATATCTTTATGTATGTGCGTTTATCAGAAGGGTCGGCCATTTAAATAGACTTTCTTTTAATTTGTGTATGCGATTGATTATTTACATCATCTGGAGTATTTATCTCTTCATCAAGTTCAAGAGTCGGGCATTCCTGGAAACGTCTGGACAAGGTGAGGAGCATTATGCGTTTAGAGTACATTGATAAGGCCTATAAAGCGTTCATGATTGTATGTTGGTATTACAAGATTTCAGTCTTATTGTTGGAGGGAGAGGCGATTGACTTGCTTAGCTGTTATACTTGATACGGATAATGATATATCGTATAAAAATTAAGCTAATTAGGATTCACAAATATGAAGAGGGGCATTTTAAAGTGTAAGATATACCGGAGAAGCCTTGCCTTTCCTATGGGAAACATTTCAACAATTCTACTTCTATAAATCTTAAATATAAAAATCTGGGTTTTTGTGTGTGTGTGTGTTTTCATATGGTAGAGAGCAGGGGTTCCTCTATTATACAGAACCAGTTAAGCAGCTATTAAAAGTAAAGTAGTAACATTGTTGCTTTCAACATATTCATGATTTCAACCAAGGTCGCAACTCTCAATGCTTAGTCGAATGCAGGCCTTGTAAAGAAAATAGCATGAGGCTAGTTGCACATCTTCAATATTCTGAAAATTTAACATCTGTTGTTATCCCATTCAAAAGTGATAATTGAGCATGATCTAAGAAATTTATATATTTTAATCTGACCCATATAGCAAAATATGTTATTGTATGTAACGTGAGGAGGTCTAGCCGTTTTGCAAGATTTTTGTTTATAAACAAATGGGATCGCTCAGCTGATAATGGTGTCTTACGTGTTTAATGCGGTTGTTTTGCGTTCACTATAATAGTCATGAAATATATAATATATATATATATATATATATATATATATATATATATATATTTATATATATAGTTTGTATATATACTTGTATTTTGTGTGTAATATTATAATATATGTATGTATATGTACATATATGTATATGTATATATGTGTATATGTATATATATGTATATGTATATGTGTAATGTATATATATTTGTATGTATGAATATATGTATGTATGTATATATATGTATATATATATATATATATAGTATATATATATATATAAATTTATATATATATATACACACAATGTATGTATGTATATATATGTATGTATATATGTATATTATATATGTATATATATATGTGTGTATATATATATATACAATGTATATATGTATATATGTATATTATACATGTATATATACGTATATATATATATATATATATATATATATATATATAATATATATATATATATATATATATATATATATATATATATGTAAGTATATTTCTACATACATATCGTTGACAATGCTACATTAACATAGCGAAAGGAACCTTGTTTTTTGAGTCACGTAAAATATATCTTTACCGTGAAATATTACAGATTGTTACATTAATGAAGTTGTAATGTACTCTTACAATATCATGTCTTCGATAATTTTCATAATGTAACTCCGAATAACAGCACATTAACACTTTCCTTTAATAATTTCTCTCTCTCTCTCTCTCTCTCTCTCTCTCTCTCTCTCCTCTCTCTCTCTCTCTCTCTCTCTCTCTCTCTCTCGTCATTATATAGATAATATAGTTGTCATGTGATGATTCCAGTCACTGATAGGTTTGGTTGGCCCTGGTCGTTCCAAAGTATAATTTCTTGGAGGGATGTTATCTTTGGCGTGATTGCTCTCGGCTAATTAGTTCGAACCACCCTTACAAGTGAGACTCGGGGGACTTTCATGGGGAAACACGGACCAGGGGGGTGGGGGGTACTCTATCCCTTCTTGATCCGCCACCCCTCCCTCTTTAGGGACCCCCCCCCCCCACTTCCTTGGCTCTCAGAAAAGGTCTTAGTCAAGATTTTTACGTTTTGGTGAATCCCAATTCTCGACTGGGAATTTTTTACACTTTTTTATTGAAGTATGAAATTCTTTGGGATGTGCATTGTCCCTTTAGGATTCATTCTTTCTTTTTCGTCAAATTCAAAGGGGTAATTTAGCTGTTTTACCGGATTAATCTTATGTAGTAGGATTTCAGGAGACTATATTCGTTGTTAGTGTAAGTGATGTAGATAAGGTAGACTAATATAGTTCCCTACCTAAGATTGAAGAAAAAAACAAACGAAAATTAGTTTTTAAGGAAAATATAAACTTATATAACTCCTAATTAAGGGAGAGAATGATGCTCTTTAAATATACATTTTATTAGAAATTTGTCTTGTTTGAGAAATTATCTTCAAATTAAATAAATGCTAGGAAACGAAAATGAAATTAAAGAAAAATAAAAACTTATACTCTCTCTCTCTCTCTCTCTCTCTCTCTCTCTCTCTCTCTCTCTCTCTCTCTCTCTCTCTCTCTCTCTCTCTCTCTCATAATTTGAGCTAGAGAATGATGCTCTAAAAATATACATTTTATTAGAAAATTGTCTTGTTTGGGTTATAATCTTCAAATGAAATAATCGCTTGAATAGACTAATATATTTCCTGACTAATGTAAATATTAATCCTACGTATTTTCTTTTGACAGAATTTCTAAGTTTAATTATAAGTGTGTTCCTTTTCACCAGATTAAATACGGGGAGAATTTTGCGTCGTAAATCTTTCGGGATCCCCGTAATCCTGTTCTGTCCTTGTAAAAATTGGAGAACCTTATGTCTTTCCCTGACCAATAAAAGTCTCCTAAGTCTTTTCCAAAAGGTCTAAAAGAAGTTCTTTTACTGACTAATGCGCCTTTAACTTTCCATTCAATCAGAAAAAAAATAGTTTTCCTCAATCCTGCGGGTCCGTATCTTTTCCCCATAAGCCGTTAGAGCACTTTAGCCTTTTGTTCATTTCGTTCCCATAAGCAATAAAACCACTTAGGATCTCACGTTTTGGCAATGATAAGTAAGGTATTTCTCGTTATTTTCCTGCTTTTCGTTATTTCAAGTTATTTTAAGTTCCTCTAAGTCTCGCCGAAAAGGAAGTTCGCCCCACTGACATTGACTCTCAGAGTTCTCCCATCCTCACCAAACATTTTTTCCTCATTTTTTTTTTTTTTCGGCGGGGGGGGGGGGGGGGGCAGAAGAGGATGCCGCTAAGTGAATTCCGCCCCAGTGACTTCCAATAGTAAGGGCGCATTCGCCGATTGAGCTGTGTCGTCCCATTAAGAAAAATCCTAAGTTATTTGTGTGTTTACTGGTTGAATCGAATGCATTTTCGACGTGAGTTCCGTCTCTCCTTCCCCCCCCCCCCCCCCCCCTTCAGACATTCTTCCTTCCTTCCTCCCTTTCCTCTCTCTCTCTTTCACCTTCCCCCTTCACTCCCTCCCCTACTTTCTTTTCTCCTGGCTCTGCTAACGCAGGGGAACGGAAGACAAAACGGCGACAGAACCTGGAAACTTATTTTCCATAATCTTCCAATCAAGATGCCGATGCTCCTCTGGGAACTCCATTGGTTATTATCTCTTGATAGAACATAAAATCGCTGTGTTTATGCTTTGGGTGTGACGTTTGGTGGTGCCTGTTATGTCATGGTAGGAAAACTTCGTTCATATGCTAAAATTTAGTGTTAATTCTTATATATTTACGAAGTCGTTTTGGTGGAGGCTTTTACAGTAATTCGACAGTAATCTAACCTATTGAATAAAGAGCAAGTGTATCGCTATAAATGTGTGTATATATATATATATATATATATATATATATATATATATATATATGATATATATATATATATATATATATAATGCATATAAATACACACACATATATATATCTATATCTATATATATATATATATATATATATATATATATACACTATATTATTTCTTTCCGGTCACGCTCAATGGCATTGCAAGATGCATAAATCCCCGTCCCTCGGGTAGGGGGAAGTAGGTGGAAAGGGTTGAATCTGTGTGCGAGCGCCCATATCTATCTTAATATTTAGCAGTCATATTTGACGGGTCCCGTACACTAGTCAATGAATATAGAAAAAAAAAGTAGGACTTCCCTAACATCGCTAATTCAGATAAATAGTTAAAGTGACAGAAATGGGCCTTAAGGCCACAGTTATCGTATAAATTAGCCATTTATGATGGTCAACGGAACATAGCCAGGCGGCCTGGCCAGACATTCAAAGAGTAGGGGTTGGGGGTTGTACGCTGGCCTATATATAAGATCAGGTCGTAAATGGCTTAATTTCCATGTAATTAAACGTCGAGATGACATTTTTTATTTGACTAGAAATCCGTCGCTTTCTTTGAAATTACATCTTAGTTTTATAACATTTATTGGAATTTACTTTTTATGTAGATATTCAGATAGGCACATGAAATATCAATGCTAAACTTTTGTATATATTAGGAAACTGAATCCAATGATGATACGTTTTTGTAAGAAATTCCCTAACCTTGAATTGAAAGAAAATATTCAAAGAATTTTTTTTTATTTGACTAGAAATCCGTCGCTTTCTTTGAAATTACATCTTAGCTTTTAACACTGGAACTTAGTTTTTATGAAGATATTTAGATAAGCACATGAAATAGCAATGCCAAACTTTTGTATATATTAGGAAACTGAATCCAATGATGATACGTTTTTGTAATAAATTCCCTAACCTTGAATTGAAAGAAAATATTCAGAAATTTTTTATTTGACTAGAAATCCGTCGCTTTCTTTGAAATTACATCTTAGCTTTATAACACTTATTGGAACTTACTTTTTATTACGATATTTAGATAAGCATATGAAATAGCAATGCAAAACTTATTGTATATATTAGGAAACTAAATCCAATGATGATACATTTTTGTAGTAAATTCCCTAACCTTAAATTAAAAGAAAATATTCAAAGAATGGGCGAATGGTCTTTTTAGTATATTTAATTTTAATTTTACTTTAATGGCTGTTTTCTTAGTCCTTTCACACGCGGAAAAGTGCTCTGCAGGCCCTATAAGATTTTCTTGTCTTATATATTTTTATGTAGGAAATCGTATAGCGTAATCCGCGTTAATTGTCAAATCCAAGGTATCGCAACACCTTGTAAACAAAAATGTTTTTGAAAGCCTTTATATCGTCATTCTTTTTACAGTAATTTCGAGTGAGATTTTTATGCAATCTAGAGGCTTCATAATTGAAAGCTATTAACTTGAAACCATTCTCGTGTCGACATGATTTGTTGGCTGTACAATGTATAGTAATTCTCTTAAATATTTTCTATGTCCAGTGCTGATAACTTTAGGAATCATTGCACATATATTGTAATTCATTCTAGATTCAATAGGAAGCCAGTGTAGTTCAGTAATTACAGGGGAAATCCTCTCTTGTGGTGGAAACCCCTTCATTAATCTTGCACACCAGTTTGTTTTGTAACTTCACTAGTTGTACTTTTGGTAGGTTGAAATAGAAAGTTGCAGTTTATAATCAGTGCTGGTAATAACTCTGTTGAAAACTAGTTTCTTAACAGAGATCATCCAAATATATAGTTAAAATTCCCAGCTGTATCTATGCCAATCATATTGAAGTAAAGTAACTCTTTTATTCATGAGGAATGTGCTAAAGAGCATTTAATGAAAACAATTCTTATAGACAAAGGTTCTTTATTTTAAAGATTAATTATGTAAAATTTTCAAGTCTGAAAATGTATTGCAAATAATTACCTTCGCCAACAAAGTAGGAAGGACTTTATGTTTTCATCCCTGTTTGTGTGTGGTATGTGTGTTTATGAACGGCTTCCTGGCCACAATTTTATTCGTAGAGTAATGAAACTTTCAGGGATTAACTGTTATGTAAAAAGCTGGAAATTATTAAATTTTGGATGGTCAATGCCAAGATCACGGTCCAATTCACGTAATCAGCCATAAGTTAGGACATCGTTGTTACAGACTTCAAACTTGGTTCATAATCGAGTGTATAATAATCCACGCCAATTAATACATGTTAAGGTCAAAGGTCAAGATCGAGCGAAAGGTCGAGAAATAAGCTTCCTCGGCGGAGGTCTCCGTTCCATTAAGTGCCTCTCTAGTTAAGCTGCTTTGGCAAGAGAAAAACTTCAAAAGCTCAGAAATAACTTTGAGGTCACAGTCTCACGTCAAGACCAATATTTATCGCTGGTGACTATCATGTACCAAAACACACCGGTATGGTCAATGCTTGGCTCTTATATATTGTGCTAAGTCGCATTTGTCTGGTCACTTGAGGTCTTAGATTTTCTTCACAGAAAAAAAAAATGTAAAATTTTGGACGTGTGGTTGACTTGTACAAGTGCAAAAGGGTTGTATTCTCCGCCAACCCTTTTCTGTTACCATTTATGCACATAGTAAGGATAAGTCTTTCTAACATAGTTTTCTTCATTATAAATTTGATTGTATATATAGCTTACGCTTGTACTTAAGTACTTAAACTAGCGAGTAATTTCGCCTTCGTTGTTTAATGTAGAACAATGCTGATTTTTTCTTAGGAATAGTATTTTTTTCCAAATTTATTTTTAAGAATGTTTTTTAATATATTAATTAGCTTAATTTTTTTTTTCAAATTTATTTTTAAGAATGCTTTTTAATATATTAATTAGCTTACTAGTTTACTTTCTTGGAATATATACATTTACATGGGTTATTTTTTTTTATTTCAATTATAGGTAAAGATCAGTGACGAGAAGAATTATAGTATAGAAAATTCAAGGTTTTTAATTCCCTGGAAAACTTGGTAACAGCCCCCTTCCCACACAGTGTTGTTTTGCCGTTTCAATATAGATTTCCCCCCTCCAATTTATAGTTTTTGGTGTGGGAAGGGAGAGAGAGACGATAAGTTAAATGAATTAGAAAAAAGATACTTTAGCTTATTTTATCTAGTTTTGTGATGACCACCTCTATTATGTGTTAACTTAATTCAGGAGCCAAATAAATATCGATGATAACGAATCAACTATTTATTCCTGAATCGATTTATTTATAATACGAAGTGTTACCTTCACGGCTGACATATAACGACTCCCCATATAAGAAAAGGCGGGAGGCGAAAACCATTACAGTAGACATGTAAACAAAGTAACAGTAGTAATTATTATATGTAAACAACTGGTCGTTTGACCATACAACTGTTGAACGACAATCATAACAAGATGTAGATAGAACTCTAGTATACTTCATATTATTTAATCTATCTAATTTTCCAACGTAATTTTAATTATTGCTATTAAAACCTTGTTATTAACTCTTGATATTAGTTAAACACTTTTTGTTATGGCAGGAAGGTAAATCATAAAAAGATTTTCTATGAAAAAGTTTCTATTTGGTCTTTGGTATTTTCCTATGAAATTAAATTGATTCCCTTGTTATGTCAGGAAGGTAAATCAAAATTTTTCTATACGTCTGGACTGATTGCCATCTATTGGCTAAAATAATTAACCTTCATCGTACTTCGGCATAGTGTGACAATGATCTTTCTAATCAGGTAGTTGAATCAGTAGAAATTCAAAAGTTCAAAGTTGCAGCAAATGTTTTTTGTTGACCAGGCTGACATGAGTCTTTTTATAGTTTATATATGACATATCTGTTTTGACGTTGTTAATAGTTTATATATGGCATATCTGTTTTGACGTTGTCACTGTTTTTAGAGTGATTTATTTAATTTGTTCTCATAATTTATTTATTTCTTTATTTCCTTTCCTCACTGGGTTACTTTTCCCTTTTGGAGCCCTTTGGCTTATAGCATCTTGCTTTTCCAACTAAGCTTGTAGCTTAGCTAGTAATAATAATAATAATAATAATAATAATAATAATAATAATAATAATAATAATAATAATAATTTATTGCCAAGAAATTCATGCAGGAAACTAAGATTATCATCTTTGCTAATAAGTATTTAAGGTTTGCCGATTTTAAAATACCACTCAAAAGTTTTAATAGCTTTCCTAAGCTTTGTTTTTTTTAAACTATTTTTTCATGCCAGAATCTATGTTAAATGATCATTTTATACTCGGAAAATATGTTCATTAATGAGGTGTCCAGTTCTTGAGATATAGGCTAACAGTTAAAGGGTGATAATGAATATAATTATTGACAACCGATAAGATGAAAACTTCTGTATACCTTCATCATCATCATCATCATCCTCATCTCCTCCTACGCCTATTGATGCAAAGGGCCTCGGTTAGATTTCGCCAGTCGTCTCTATCCTGAACTTATAAATCAACACCTTTCCATTCATCATCTCCTACTTCACGCTTCATGGTCCTCAGCCATGTAGGCCTGGGTCTTCTAACTCTCCTAGTGCCTTGTGGAGCCCATTTGAAAGTTTGGTGAGCTAAGTTCATGCCCAAACCATTTCCACCTACCCCTCACCGTGATCTCATCAACATATGGCACTCGAGTAATCTCTCATATAGTTTCATTTCTAATCTGTATACCTTAAATCTTTTATGTTAAGATAAACTTATTCAGACTTTACATGGAGGCAACAGTAGAGTCGTTGCTTACTTGCCATGCTCGTGCGAAAAAGATGTTCAAACTGCAAATTCGACAGAGATTACTGCATAGCAAGCGCCAGTGCCTAGATATCGTGATTAATTGTCAATTATATTTAAAGGACAATTATTTGGTTTGAGATAGATTACAAAATAAATATAAGGGCTATGAAATTTGCTGAAAAGGTGTTGCGAAATTTCTTGGCAACCATGTCAGCATATATTTGTCAATACCGTGGTTTACTCAATACCAGCGAATATGAATTCACTAACTGATCCCAATAGTTCATTTTCCCATATTTACATTCTTGACAAGCACATTTAGTAGCCATTCAATGTTGTGGTCATGTTCGTTTATTTCTATTTCACGATTTTGGGGTTAATTACAGACCACCTGTTTTTGCCCATTGGGGTAAGTTCTCCTTTAGCCTATTCGCAAACATTGATTTTACCACGACTTTAATTTCAGTGGGCATCTGTGCTTCACGATGGTCTAGTAATCACACTAGGCATGAAGCCTACGTCCAGAATGTTTTTCATTAAAAGTAACAGATTTAGAAAATACTGTCCAATTTCGTTGTGGCCCATTTTGGAAGTAATGGAGTTTCTCTCTCTCTCTCTCTCTCTCTCTCTCTCTCTCTCTCTTTCTCTCTCTCTCTCTCTCTCTCTCTCTCTCTCTCTCTCTCTCTCTCGGCATGGATTTGTTAAATATAGATACTCAGCAATGTAGCTATTTATGTATATCTAGTTTCTCAAGCGTCCGTAGGCAAAAGAAATTTCTAATTATTTCTATCCTTTTCATAAGATTTCTCAAACGTAAAACACAACCTTTAATCTTTTTAACTTTCCCCCTTGGGTGACAGGAATAATTTATTGTAATTATTTGCATTAATTAGTCCGAAATATTGATTGTAAATATGTGCTACTTAACACATGACAAGCTTAACATCAACAAATGATCTACGGTTCTCACTGTTATGAGAAAATATCAATGTTTAGGAGAAATAAAAAAAAAATATATCTTCATGTATTCATTTACGATCATATGCTGCCTTTTATCGACGAATGTTGCCACGGTTTTATTTGAAAATATAATTAAATGTCGTTTGTGTTGGGGTCATGCATTCCATTTCATGTGGCAGTTCAAACAGGATTGAAATAGAATTTGGAAACTGATGATCTTTATGGTAATTGAACATCTGCCTGTAATAGACGAGGGCCAGTGTTGAACCTGATGTGCATTGGAAAAACAATATATATATATATATATATATATATATATATATATATATATATATATATATATATATATATATATACTTACTTTACTTTTACTTTTAGAGGTTTATTTCTCGCCCTCCATCAAACACTAAAGGTCTGTTCAGGCGGGCCTTGGTGTATGAAAAAAATAATTCCTTTCCAGTTAATATTTTGCTCTGTATCGTTATGAGTTATTTCACTAGCATTTGTATTCAGGCTTAATAGTTTTCAGGTCACTATTATAACACTTTCTAAAAAGATAAGTCTTCAGGTTTTTCTTGAAGGCAGCCACATTTGTGCTATTCTTGACATCGAGTGGAAGGTCGTTAAAGAGTCTCGGTGCAGCATAACTGAACGTTCTTCCTCCTATTGCATGATTCACACTAATTTCGAATAGTCTATGTGGGTCATCTGCATGTCTAACTCTTACAGTGGCGCTGGTAGCTTCAGGGTAGGGGATCAAGCAATCACGAAGATATTTAGGCTTATCACCTGTAAGTGCTTTGTGAGTCAACAAGCAAATTTTAAATTCAATCCTAGCCTTAACAGGTAACCAATGTAGATCGATCAGTGCAGGAGTTATTCTCTCCCGAAATTTAATGCCTTTTATCAGTCTAGCCGCCCGGTTTTGCACATTTTGAAGCTTCCTTAGTAGTGTATTGGGCAATTTGTAGTACAGAGAATTGCAATAATCAAGCCTTGATATTACATGACTCACCACTAAAATTTTTGTACTGCCCTCTGTTAAATATTTTCTAATAAATGCTATGTTTCTCAGGTGATAGTTACACACTTTCACTGTGTTCACAATTTGGTCCTTCATTGACAAATTACAGTCTATCAGTACACCCAAATTTTTCACAACAGGCACAATCCCAACATCAGCATCACCAATTTTTATACTTTGAATTAACTGGTAATTCTTCAAAGCCACCCTTGTGCCGAAAAACATACATTCTGTTTTATCATCATTTAATTTGAGCTTTTTCCTCTGCATCCATGTTTTTATTTCAGTCATTATCTCATCAATTTTCTTCCCTGTATCTTGTGTTGTTGAAATTGAGAGGTAAAACTGAGTATCATCTGCATATAGTTTAAAACCCACTTTTTGTTTTTTCAAGATGTGTGATAGCTCGATAGTATATATGTTAAACAAGATAGGGCCCAGGACACTACCCTGTGGTACACCCTTCATAAGTATTCTCTCATTGGATCGGTTTCCAGAAACTTCTACAATAGTCTTCCTGTTCACTAAGTAACTTCGCAAAAATTTCAGTGCTTCCTGAGTCACTCCAATAGACTTCAAGTCGTCAAGTAAGTATTCGTGCACAACAGTGTCAAAAGCAGCACTAAGATCTAACATAATTAAAATTCCACACTTTCCCCCATCAAGAAGACCTATCATATCATTCATTATTGAGCACAAAGTAGTTTCTGTAGAATGATTAGCTCTGTAGGCCGATTGATTTTCCGGGAATACCTCTAACTCGTCAATATGCGCCCACAATTGCTCACTTATGACTTTTTCAATAAGCTTTGACATGTAGGATAAATTTGAAATGGGCCTATATGAATTTAGCTCGTTTACATCACCTTTCCCTTTGTAAATTGGTTTGATCAACGCAGTTTTTTCACAGCTAGGAAAACAGGATTGCGATATACTTAGGTTAATTATGTTCAGGTAAATATTATATACGACTTGTTTGTTTGGAGCTTCACTTATTGAACTGTTTGGGAAAGGGTCGTTTCCACAATATGTATTCTTCATCTCTCTCATAGCCTTTAACAAGTCGCACATATTTATCTCCCTAAATTTTATTAACTTCTTTCCCTCCTTCACTGGCATAGCTGACTGTCCCTCCAAGTGATTTTGGGGGAAGCCTCTATAGATTTTATCAATTTTTTCACTAAAGAATATAGCAAAACTCTCTGCACAAACATTGTCAGGCAAGACATATTTTTTCTTTAATCCCATCAAATCATCAAGGTTTTTATGAAAGTCCTTCATGTTATTAGTTTTTTTACATTCGCCGTTGTAGAATTTTCTTTTTGTTTTTTCTAACAGGATGTTATAGTAATTTCTGGCCTTATTATATAGATTTCTGGCTTGTAAGGATTTGGCTCTTTTCCATCTACCTTCCATCTTACGTCTGTGTCTTTTTGCCTTTAATAGTTCACTATTATACCATCTAACATTTTCGCGTACCACTATTTGTTTGTTCTTTATGGGACACATGGTATCGTACATTTTTCCAAAATTGTCGTTGTATTTCTTGGTATAGCACCCAACACATTCTATGTCTACCATATGTTCACATTGTGTGTTCACACAAGACATTTGCGCTACACTAGCTTCAATAAAATTCTCAGCATCAAAATTTTCCCGTTCCCTATATGTGATCCATTTTTTCAATACTCTGGTGCAATTTATATTAACATTAAAGGTGATGAGTTTATGTGTTTTTGAGATCTCAAAGTCTGGTTCCACTTCAAGGTTTTTTATTAGGTCTGAGTCTTTTCCACATATGACCAAGTCGAGTGTATGACCACCTACTGACGTTGATACCAAAACACTGTTAATTAAATTAAACATCTCAAATACTTCCTTGAGTTCTTTAGCCTTATTATCATTTTCATCATCTACCCAACAGTTGAAGTCTCCACCAATTAATGTATTTTTAATATCGTCCACCACACCCACAAGAATACTAAATTCTTCAATGAATTTAGTCATATTACTCGCTGGTTGTCTATATAATGATATTATATTCAATACCTTATTGTTTCTTGTCAGTTTTAAACAGATATATTCAAACGTTTCAAATACCATTTCATTCATGATAGAAACCCTAGAGAAAGTTTTCGACACAAAGACACCCACTTCTCCTCCAGTTTTGTCCTTTCTTGGTACGTGATAGAAATCATGAGTACACGGCGTCATCTCCTGAATCTTTGAGTTATCACTAATATTTCCCTGCAACCAAGTTTCCGTTAATAAGCATAAATCTAATTCCATTTCGTTAATAAGATTTCTAATCTCTAAGGTTTTATTCCCCACCGATTGAATATTTATCAGACCACACTTAACCAATGGGCTAGACTCCATGATCGGTTCTATTTTTTATCCTGGTAAGCTCCTCCTTGTATACTTTACAGTTATCATCATATGTCCTATGATTCGTATCATTGTAATTCCTCATTGTGCAGTTATGACACTTTAACGTATTTACATTACAATCCGTGGTTCGATGATCCTGGCTACACTTGGCACATACCTGAGTCTTGCTACAATTTTCAGCAGTATGACCAAATTCTTGGCATTTATAACACTGAAATACATTGTAGGAATCATAGATTTTACAGCATCCTCCAAGCGTGGTATATACTCTATCATCTCTTTTACGGAAGACTTTCCTGATAGTTGGACTACACTTTATAATGACGTGTAATTTACCGCTTTGTCTTGATTTAAACTTCCTGATCAATTTAAAGTCTTCTTCCTTTTCACATATATCATTCAACCATTCATTCTTCTCCATTATACTGGCAATTATATCATCTTCATTTTCATCAATATTGCAGACCTTGATCTTCGGTTTAAGTAGATCCTTTTTATCTACTTCTACCTTAATGTCATTCTTGACCTCTTCTAAGTCATTTTTAGCCTTTTCTAACCCAGTTTTATCCGCAAAATTAACTACCAAGTGGCCTTGTTTAGAGGTTTTGACCTGTTCGACATTCGTGGTTATCTTCTTCATGATAGTTTTCTTGATATCTGAAGCCTTCTTATTTTCCTCCGTAGATTTTATAACCAAAGTGTTTCTTGATTTCAACTTACTTGCATATGTAGTCTTGGTCACATTCTCTTTTTCGTATTCCATAAGTTTCTCTTTCAGCTCGACAATTTCTTGACGCATATCCATGTATTGAGCAGTTATCATATCCATAAAACCAGACATCTGTTGTTGTACATTTACCTTCATCTCTTCTATGATGATGCTTAGTCTCGTTATGTCATCAACACATGCAGACTCAACACATTTTGGACATTTATAAATGATGTTCCTGCTTTTTAAAAGAGTACTTGAACCATCCCTTAAATTAGAGCAAGCTACTTCATCATGGTACCATCTTCGGCATTGATCGCATTGCATCCCATCATCGACATAGGACTCACAGTGCCCACACATGCCACGATTGCCTCCGTCATCACATTCTTCATAAGCTGCTGCCATTATACTTTCCTCCCTTCCTGTGAGTACCTCGTCAATTTCAGTCATAAATAGACCGAGATCATTCACGGGATTACGTCTTCCTTTTCGTTTTCTAAGGAAAGACATATTGAATCATTTTTCAATGAACTTTTCAAGTAGCCCCACCCCAACGCAAAAATGCTGGGTCAGGCCTTTCACTACAGACCTCTCATACAAGGAAACCACTGATTTTTAGCACTATATTTCACTAATATCAACACTAGCAAACACCCACAAAGAGATTTTTCATAGTACAAACAACGAGATACACAATGATTCCGTTTAAAGCCAGATTCGATACAGAGCACTGAAACACACGTCCACACCCGTACGAACTCGAAGGCATTATATATATATATATATATATATATATATATATATATATATATATATATATATATATATATATATATATATAATGTATATATACACAGTATATTATATATATACATATAATGTGTATATATATATATATATATATATATATATATATTATATATACATATAATGTATATATATGTATATGTATATATATATATATATATATATATATATATATATATATGATAAATTTTGCACATTTTTTACGTGTTTTTCATATTCAAATAAGCCATATATATTTTGATATATTAATGTCTGGATTCTCTTAACGACCTTGGGATCATAGCCCCAGGCGAAATCTCACAAAGACAAGAGCTTGGCTCCGGCCGGGAATCGAACCCTGGTCGGCAAGCTTATATAGACAGTGACTAACCCATTCGGCCACGAAGGAAGATAAAAGTCAATGACAATTCTACTGTACTTATACCTGTCGAATTCAGGTATTTTGTACTTAGAATTGAAATCAACCCATCTTCACCATCGTAGTTAATTGGTAGTTTGTTACTTGGCATTCAATTAATGATAAATTTTGCACATTTTTACGTGTTTTTCATATTCAAATAAGCCATATATATTTTGATATATTAATGTCTGGATTCTCTTAACGACCTCGGGATCATAGCCCCAGGCGAAATCTCACAAAGACAAGAGCTTGGCTCCGGCCGGGAATCGAACCCTGGTCGGCAAGCTTATATAGGTCGTTAAGAGAATCCAGACATTAATATATCAAAATATATATGGCTTATTTGAATATGAAAAACACGTAAAAATGTGCAAAATTTATCATTAATTGAATGCCAAGTAACAAACTACCAATTCGCTACGATGGTGAAGATGGGTTGATTTCAATTCTAAGTACAAAATACCTGAATTCGACAGGTATAAGTACAGTAGAATTGTCATTGACTTTTATCTTCCTTCGTGGCCGAATGGGTTAGTCACTGTCTATATAAGCTTGCCGACCAGGGTTCGATTCCCGGCCGGAGCCAAGCTCTTGTCTTTGTGAGATTTCGCCTGGGGCTATGATCCCGAGGTCGTTAAGAGAATCCAGACATTAATATATCAAAATATATATGGCTTATTTGAATATGAAAAACACGTAAAAATTTGCAAAATTTATCATTAATTGAATGCCAAGTAACAAACTACCAATTAGCTACGATGGTGAAGATGGGTTGATTTCAATTCTAAGTACAAAATACCTGAATTCGACAGGTATAAGTACAGTAGAATTGTCATTGACTTTTATCTTCCTTCGTGGCCGAATGGGTTAGTCACTGTCTATATAAGCTTGCCGACCAGGGTTCGATTCCCGGCCGGAGCCAAGCTCTTGTCTTTGTGAGATTTCGCCTGGGGCTATGATCCCGAGGTCGTTAAGAGAATCCAGACATTAATATATCAAAATATATATGGCTTATTTGAATATGAAAAACACGTAAAAATGTGCAAAATTTATCATTAATTGAATGCCAAGTAACAAACTACCAATTAGCTACGATGGTGAAGATGGGTTGATTTCAATTCTAAGTACAAAATACCTGAATTCGACAGGTATAAGTACAGTAGAATTGTCATTGACTTTTATCTTCCTTCGTGGCCGAATGGGTTAGTCACTGTCTATATAAGCTTGCCGACCAGGGTTCGATTCCCGGCCGGAGCCAAGCTCTTGTCTTTGTGAGATTTCGCCTGGGGCTATGATCCCGAGGTCGTTAAGAGAATCCAGACATTAATATATCAAAATATATATGGCTTATTTGAATATGAAAAACACGTAAAAATGTGCAAAATTTATCATTAATTGAATGCCAAGTAACAAACTACCAATTAGCTACGATGGTGAAGATGGGTTGATTTCAATTCTAAGTACAAAATACCTGAATTCGACAGGTATAAGTACAGTAGAATTGTCATTGACTTTTATCTTCCTTCGTGGCCGAATGGGTTAGTCACTGTCTATATAAGCTTGCCGACCAGGGTTCGATTCCCGGCCGGAGCCAAGCTCTTGTCTTTGTGAGATTTCGCCTGGGGCTATGATCCCGAGGTCGTTAAGAGAATCCAGACATTAATATATCAAAATATATATGGCTTATTTGAATATATATATATATATACATATACATATAATACATACGATCTCATAGTTTGGTAAGAAGTAAATTTCCCATTTAGTTTAATGTTCCCCGGTGTCATGGTCTGTTTTTCTCTTTGTCCGAAATTCCCCCCGGGGAAAGTATGGCCCAGGATATATATCCCCCTTGGGGAATTTCGTCCCTGGATAATATTCTCCGCTCTGGGCTAAGATTCCCCCAACCCCACTACTGTTATAAGCGTATGGCCATGGTGGCATGATAACTACAATTTTATGGTGACTTTTGTATTTGTGATTTACTTTTAGAGTTTGTGACTTAGTAAGGTGGTCCGGGGCAAGGTCTGTGACCTGGGAAGGGCGTCGGGAGCCTTGAACATAGGCTAGGTCTGTGACCTGGAAAAGGGGGTCCGAGGGGGCGTGGGCTTGCTCTCCATCTAGGTTTTTGATCTGGGCAGGTTTGTGACCTGGGAAGAGGGTAATGTCTGTGACCTGGGAAGGTGGGTCTGGGGGACTTGCCTCCGGTTAGGTCTGTAACCTGGGCAAGGTTTTGACTTAGGAGGGTGGGTGCGGGGCTTGCCCCGCCTAGGTCTGGACCTAGGAACTACTAGGTTAGGATAGGTGGGTGTGTTAGGTTTTGTGGTCTTTTACGAATCTTGAAAGTGTTAAATAATCACGTTTTTTTCTGTTTTCACCCTCCCAAAGTCCCAGGTTCCCACCTGTGTCTGTCTGGATAGGGTGTGGGATAACGGGGAAACGGGTTATTTGTGGTGTAAGTAAAAGTCAAAGATTTTATGTAAAGGGGGTGGGATGATCTCTTGGGGGAGTATTCTTAGGTCTGAAATCCACCCCCCCCCCCCCCTGGGGGAATAACAGCCCCGTTTGCCTTTCGGGGGTGGTTGGATTTCCCGCTACACCTGGAGAAAATTGTTATAACATATAATTTTTCTCTTTCCAATACTTGCAATATACAGTAATGTACGTATGTAACCATCGAACGAAACTTCGATACGTGCCCATGTTTCCTACTCATTTACCTGTGTCGGAGTGGGGGGGGGGGGGGGGTTGCGGTTGTTCTCAGTGGCTCCAGTACACATCGCAATGTTCATTGTAGCTATTACTTGAGATCATAGCTGCATTCATTACGCTTTTGCCTCAGTTCCATCACGATATTGAGTTGCCTCCCCCGTCCCCAGCACTTGGCTATATGAACCAGATTCCATAAATCCAAATCTAATTCGTAAGGGTATCGGAACGTAGTTGAGTCCAATACTAATGATTACCTAAGGTTTAAAGGCCGCTCATGAATGGCAGAGGCAAGGGACAGTGACATTGCCCTATCAAGTAGGACAATGCCCTAGAGACTGACCATATATACATATGATCAGCGTCCAAGCCCCCTCTCCACCTAAGCTTGGACCAAAGAGGGCCTGGCAATGGCTGCTAATGACTCAGCTGATAGACCTACAGGCTTCTCCAAACTCCCCATCCTTAGCTCACAAGGATGGTGAGATTGCAGCGACCAAAAAAACTAACGAGTTTGAGCATGACTCGAACCCCAGTCTGGCCATCACCAGTCAGGGACGTTACCCAATTACCTAATGATTTATACGACAAACAAATCTTGTAGGTCTTGTAGGGCACAATGTACCCCTGTGTGATAGGACCAGGAAAACAGACCTTTAAGTAAAGTAAAAAAAAAAAGATATTTTTTTTTTTAGAATTCAGTATGATAATTTAATCAACAAAATTATTTTCTAGTGAAAAAAATCTAGTTTCATGGTCCAAGATTAGATATTTTTAAAGGCCTTTCAAATATTCAAATGGACAACGTTTCCAGCCCTCTTTGAGGCGTTATCATAATACTTTAGCGTAAAGGTAGAACAATTTTTTTCCCCATTGATAACGTTTTGTCGTTATATGAGAAGAGTATGAATATTGCAAAAGCTACGTTTTTTGATACTCATAAGCTGTATTCATATGTGCAGATACAAAATATTTCATCTTGCTAACTCTTTCCATTACAAAAATTATAGCCATGCACGTTAGCTATCTGAATTGCAATGGATTTTAGATAGGTCTGAATAATTTTGCAATGCATGATTTGGTAAAATAAACCCCAATTCTGTAAAATCTTGAATAAACATTTGTCGTCCGATCCGCTTTTTAAATATTTTTATTGTACTCCAGTTGTGTCAGAATTGAACATTGATAAAACACAAGGGAGACCCGACACCAGTTTAAAGATCTGGTAGGAAGTTCGTCAGGGTCTTAGTGCAGTTTAACGATTGTTCGAAAGGAAATAATTGCTACTAATAAAATATAAACCGAACCTATTTGGTAAAAATTTTCATGGAGAAAGCTTTAACTTTGGATTAGAGAATGCACAAATTAATCAATAAATCAATTCGAGTATGTCACAGTATAACTACTACTTGAAATGGCATTGTCAAAACTATTCAGATGGGAAAGGGAGCTATGATTGCTGATAGAATTTCTAGTTAGTAGCTTGGAGTTTATAGACACGTAGTCAAAAGTTTCCCCCCCCCCCTTCTCTCTCTCTCTCTCTCTCTCTCTCTCTCTCTCTCTCTCTCTCTCTCTCTCTCTCTCTCTCTCTCTCTCTCTCTCTCATGATATGATATCTATATCATCATCATCTCCTTCTACGCCTATCGACGCAAAGGGACTCGATTAGATTTCGCCAGTCGTCTATATCTTGACCTTTAATTCAATATATTATATATATATATATATATATATATATATATATATATATATATATATATATATATATATATATATACTGTATATATATATATATATATATATATATATATATATATATATATATATATATATATATGAGAGAGAGAGAGAGAGAGAGAGAGAGAGAGAGAGAGAGAGAGAGAGAGGTACATATATGTAACTTCAAGGTATATAAGTATAATGCAATGATTTAAAAACTCTTTAGAAAATACTTAAAATCAAAACATCAAATATGGCGTTATTCAAGTCGTTTAATTCATAACTTCAGCTCTTAACATAATTACAACGCCACTAAATCGTACGATTATCTCTCTTCATTACTTAAACAACACAAGTAGCTTTCCTCACCATAGCCAGAGAGTATTTAGGGTGATTACTAAGAGGGAATATAGGGATTTGCTTCCGTTTCTGCGTTTCTACCTGACTGCGACGTTTTAGGAAAAGGGGTTTTTATTGGCGATAAAACCAGAATGAGAAGTTTCAGAAGAGCCCGAGCTCTTTAGATGATTAAGGGCTTAACGCCATCGGCTCAATGCCATCAGAGTACGTCTTGCAGATGGCTTTCTATTTTATGGATTTTGGGTCATTTTCATTTTTTTTTTCTGGTTTATTTGTGATTTATTATTACCCAATATATATTTTTAATCTTATTACTGTTCTTAAAATATTTTTTCCCATGTTTCCTTTACTCACTGGGCCATTTTCCCTGTTGGGGCCCCCGGGCTTATAGCATCCTGCTTTTTCAACTAGGGTTGTAGCTTAGCAAGTAATAATAATAATAATAATAGTAAGAATAATAATAATATTATTATTAATAATAATAATAATAATATTAATATTTAATAATAATAATAATAATAATAATAATAATAATAATAATAATAATAATAATAATAATAATTCGTTTTGATTTATTGTAATTAACCAATATCCTTTAAATAATATAGTAATGCCCTTGATATCTGTCCATTGATGGATCTTAATCCCATATATATTTTTTGTAGGAGGGAGTATCAGTTTAACTGGTGAACATTTAAATCCTTTTTGTCTCTTCTTCATGAAAGGAAAGTTGATAGTTAATTTCATCGCTTACTACGGAACCCAATTATTGGTTATAAAAGACCAGATTAGGGGAAGGAAAGATATTTTGATGCTTGATACGTAATTGTTATGACTCTCACAGAAGTTGGTTGGATAACGGATGTAATTGTTCAGAATATTGGCATGAATGCTTTACATTAGTCATTGAAGTCGAAACTTTGGAGGTCATTTTCCAAGATGGGCCAAATCAAGCTTTTAGTATTAAAACCTATTAAAAGTTTAGATAAGTAATTCTGAACTTTTTTTTTTTTTGAAGCCCATAGACATTCCAAAGAAAAAAAAAGCTTCATACATTTTTTGCTATAATAAAGAATGAAGGAAATGGTTTTGAAGCCCATAGCCATTCAAAAAAAAGCTTCCTATATTTTTCACTATAATAAGGAATGAAGGTATTAATAATACCGTTAATTCTAAATGAATTGTTTATTCCGTCAATCCTAAAGGAATTAATACTGTTAATCCTTTCTTCATTAGCGCGATATACTAATCCTTATGTTTTGTCCTATGACTTAGTTCACCTACCATGAGGGCGTTAATCCTGCGTGGGGGTTAGAAACTGATTAGCGGTATTATCTTACATTGTTAAACTTATTCTAATATGAAAAGGTCAACCGTAGTTATTTAATAAACTGCTGCTGTTATTAAAGTTCCTGCGTGGTATTTCTATACGGGACAATATCCGGGGGGGGGGGGGGGGGGGGGGGCAATATCCCTGGCAATTTTTATCAACAACTATCATTATAGTAGTCGATATCTAGCTTTTATTGTGCGCGCACTACTTCTGAGTCATATATGAAAGCATTGAAAACTATTTACTTAAAATTCATATGGAATAATTGCTTGACCGCATGAAAGTACTCCGGCGTCTAGCTACCTACACTCGAAGTAATATAATTTCAAAGTGCAGAGTACCAAAATTTAACAATGGTACTATAAAAAGAATTATAGTATACAAAACGTAATAGTTTTCCGGGCAAAATTTGTTTTGCCAAGATTTGAAAGATTTGAAATATCCGAAATAACTACAAATTCCTTTTGTAATGGAATAAAAAATATGATAGTTTCCTGGCAAAATTTTTTTTTTCCCAGATTTGAAAAATCCGAAATGACTACAAATTCTGTTTGTAATAGAATACAAATTATAATAGTTTCCTGACAAAATTTTTTTTTCCCAGATTTGAAAGATTCAAAATGACTACAAGTCATGTTTGGCAAAATCTAAAAATAGAAATATGGAGACAGCGGGTGTCTTGAAAAAATAGGATCGTATTAGAATTCAAAGAGGATACTGGTTTAAGCGTTGTGTTAAGAATAATCATGTGAGACAGATTGAATTCTAAGTTATAAAGATATTTCTTTATTCTAGTGATTCATGAACACGCATAAAAAGGACATACCTTTATCATCGTTTAAACAACTGTGATAAATATACATTTATCTGGTTCATTTTTGCACCGAATTTTAGTAGTTACGTGGCCATTCCAAAAGGATATAGCTAGTATTCGAGCTGCGAAAGTAAAGCCTCGCTAGAATTAATCTATATTGGAATAGTAGTAATGTCAAAGACCATGTCGGATAATTATGTATTGCTCCGAAAGTTCAAGGAAATTTCTTCTACACCGTTGAAAATTTGCATTAAAAAAACTGTAAAAATCCTGGAATAAATGTTGCCAGGCATTTGCCGTTTTAAAAACGGATACATTGACGTAAAGGAGTGATATTACGGTCACCAACCCATAAACGATAACAACAAAGTAGGGTACAAATTACGGTCGCCTGTATTTTACTGAAATACGGCTGAAAACATGTTTTTACGGAGAATTAACGAAAAAAATTGTTATTTTAACTGCACCTTCAAAGGATATTTAAAAAAAAAAAACTTCAGTAATTATAATAAATTCTTTCTAGGTATAAGGAGCAAAGGGTAACAGCTTTTAGACAATAATTATTCGCTATTCGTTGTTTTAAAAATGTAAATATCTGTTCTGTTCGTTGCATAGAGAAACTGCGAAACGGAACTAACCATGGGAACGTTATGGATTTCCGAATTTGACGATCGAGTGTGTTATTGGCTATAAATAATTCATGGGCTTATCTGTTTGTTAAGGTCTCGGTCGTTTTCCCGAAACTGGGGTTTCCTCAGCGTGCATTGATTCTCAGTTTGAGTCGATGTACTTAGTAAAAAGGTACATTATCAACATAATTGCTTCCTTTTTTTAAATTTTGGTTGACTCCTGTTCCAACTTTCTTTTCACTATGAACTATTTTTTCTAGTTTTACGTTTTGTTATCTCTATTGTGGCTCCTTAACTTCCGTTGATTGTGTGTATATATATATATATATATATATATATATATATATATATATATATATTTATATATATATATATATATATGTATATATATGTATATATATATAATATATATATACATATATATAATGTACACAATTATATACTGTGTATATATATGTATATATAAGTTTGTGTGTATATATATATATATATATATATATATATATATATATATATATATATATATATATATATATATATATATATATATATATATATATATATATATATATATATTATAGTGTATGTATATTAAATGTGTATACGCACATATTTTACACTCGTTCTGTTGCTTGTCCCAACTTTATACTACGAAAAGGGAATCAATCTACTGTATTATAATGTTGATAAAGCGTTATCTTTTTTCCAAATTGGGTCACGTTACATGCATCAATTTCAACATAGAGTATATAAAGGATGATATTTTTCAAACTCTTTTAAATCTAAAAGCATAGGTGTGGCAGACGATGTAGAAAAAAAATGGATGCTCTGTAAAATTGATGTGTTCATTTGGAGCCGTATTTAGCGGATGAGTGTCGTGTGGAAACTAATGGAAGGGGAGAGAGAGAGAGAGAATTTGATTATGAGGAGTTAGCAGATGCAGACGAATTAAAATTAAACAAATGTAATATTTCTCTCTCTCTCTCTCTCTCTCTCTCTCTCTCTCTCTGAAAGTGCATCAGCAGAGGACTGTTTTGTAGTGACCTGGTGTTGAATTTAGTCAAAATATTAATTGAAATAGATTCATTACGATAAAGTTTACATTAATATTCATGATATCACGTCATTATTATTATTATTATTATTATTATTATTATTATTATTATTATTATTATTATTATTATTATTATTATTATTATTTCAACAATATCCAGCCATCAATATTAGAATTATTATTGCTACAATATCCTGCTATTATTACCTCCGCCAACGAAGTTGGAAGGAGGTTATGTTTTGGCCCGTTTTTATTTGTGTGTATTTGTGTTTGTGAACAGTTTCCTTGCCACAATTTTTATTATTGTCATTATTGCTGTGTTTTTTTGTTTTTTTTTTAGCCAAACAACCGCGTTTGGAAGATGAAAACTTAAAATGGTATTCTATTCTGTAACTCCACAAAGATTTTATTTTTAGCGATTTAAACAAGTAAAGGGGGCAAAGTTTTCCAGAAATTAAAAGAAAAATACCTTCGGGTTAACGAAAGGCCGGGAATTTTCCTACAAAGTTTATAATGAAATGCAACCTTATTCATGTCAACCGAGCAATAATTATTTTCAAGTTTTCCTTAACTGGAATGAATTAATATTTTGAAAATAACTTATTCTACAATATGGTATAAATCTGAATTAACAGTTCTGTTTGAAGTTCATTTGTATTATTAGCAAATACATCCGAATGACGTGGAAATATTTGCATCTGATTAGGCGGACACAGACGAAATAACAGTGACTATAAAACTGTCTACTGTAATAAGTATGACTTTTGGGGACATGGTCGAAATACCAGAAGTGTTTGACAAGTATTGAGACATGAAAGGGGCTTTACCAGATTTCAGGTGACATATAAACTTTAATCTTTTACTCGGGGACGCAGCCGAATTACAATAAGCTCCCACGAGACATCCGAATGATTGAAGATATTAAGGCTTTCAAGAGAAAATTGAAGACCTTATTCTGTGAGTGCTTCGATTGTGACGATTTATCAGTCGGCGAGCAATAAGTGATGTGAAATGTTGAATGCTCTTG
>NC_090752.1:15170361-15177861 GCF_036898095.1 Palaemon carinicauda
TGAGTCTGACGAAAATTTGCATAAATGATTTCGAGCAAACGTAGCTTGACAAGTATGAATAAGTCATGGCATATACAAGTTTCCCCAACGTTGATCAGGGTTTTGCCGAGAAAGTAAACAGCGTTAGTCTTTGAAATTCAGTGGACTTCATCAGATTCCGTCCTCAAGTTTAGGAAGGAAGGGGTTCTGCCAAAGGTTCCTCAATGTATCCTAAAAGTCTTAGAATTCATAAAAAAGGCGAAATATTTATTCATTCTTCTAAAATTTAAAGTCCGTCTTAAACTCATTGGTATTTTAGTCTCTCTCTCTCTCTCTCTCTCTCTCTCTCTCTCTCTCTCTCTCTCTCCGTTACTCAAAAGTTACAAATTCATTAATATTAGAGCTCAAGTTTAGTTTATATAACTGGTTATGCTCTGGGAAAGTCTCTTAGTTACATGCATTATTCATGATAAGAAAAATTTATCTGGATTTAGATAGTATTCACATCCAGAGTTTTTTTTTTTTCTTTGGGGGGGGGGGGGTTAAACTGAAAATTGCTTTGTTGAGCCATTTACTTGCATTAAGGCTTGTTACATACAAATATATTTTTCCCTAGTATGAAAGAACAATTGTTATATTCAATAGATTTTACCCTAAAATTAAAAAATTCATGCAGTATATATATTTTTCCATTTCATTTAAAAGAGCAATTTGTTTGGTATGTAAATTTCTGCATTGCTTTTAAATAGCAAGTAATTTCGTTGGCATTTTTGCTCAACCTATAAAAAAAATGAAAATTACCATGTAAATGCTTGCATTTATGTTAAAGGAATTTCTGCAGTATATACAATTTCTGGTTACATTTAATATTTTAATGGTAATTGTGTTTTCTTTCATTCTGAAGAAATATTTATTTTGTATGTAAATTTTGAATTTAATTCGAAAGCGATTTGTTTTATATATTTTCACCCTTCATTTTAAAACACCAATTTGATCAGAATGTAAGTTTTTGTCATTCGTTAAAATGCCAATTCGTTTAATTAAATCGAGAATACTTTAGCGTAGAACTGAAATGACGAACGATTTATTCGCTGGGATTTTGTAATACGTCGAGTAACGGGGTCTCCAGAGATATTCCTTCCAACTCGAGAGTAAAAATCCACGACTTTTCATGTTGTAGCTTCGGGAATTCGAATGAAAAAGTCTCTTGTCCGGATAGTGCAAAATACTTTTTTTTTTCTCTCTCTAATATTAAATGATCACTTTTTTTTCTAATAAATGATCACTTCGAAATGTGTACACTGAATTATTATTAAATGCTTGCTTAATAGGATAGCTTTTTTTGTGGGGGGGGGGGGGGGTACTAATATTTAGTGCAAAATACTTTATTATTATTATTATTATTATTATTATTATTATTATTATTATTATTATTATTATTATTATTATTATTATTATCAAATGATCACTTCGAAATTTGTACACTGAATTATTATTAAATGCTTGCTTAATAGGATAGCGTATTTATTTTTTTTTTGAGGGGGGACTAATATTTAGTGCAAAATACTTTATTATTATTATTATCATTATTATTATTATTATTATTATTACTAATATCAAATGATCACTTCGAAATTTGTACTCTGGATTATTATTAAAGGCTCGCCAAATAAGATTGCGTAATTTTTTTTTTTTTTGGGGGGGGGGGGCGGTCAGGTTGGGACTGATATTAAATGATCACCTCGAAATTTGTACACTGAATCATTATTAAATGCTCACGTAATAGGATCGCGTATATTAAATCTTGACAAAATTATTAAATGATCACGCAGTAGGGTCGCGTATATTAAATCTGACCAAAAATAATTTTGAAAGTATTCAAACCATATATGATGCAGTACGAATTTTGCATGATTTTCAATGCAGAAATAGCAAGCCTAGATTCATTATATCCTTTTTGGTATGTATTTTTTTTTATAAAGGACGGAAACTATAGTTTTATAATCATTGGATATCGTGTATTTAATACTGTGAGTATATAGCGTTTTGGTAAATATCAGTATTAAAATTTCTTTCGCTCTTTACTTTACTTTAAGGGATGCTTTTCCGGTCCTGTACAGCAAGGGAACCCTACTCTCTACAGGACTTCCACAGTCATTTTATCATGTTCGTTCGAAAGCATTCAACATTTCACAATTCATATTGCTTGCTTACTATTAAATCATCACTATCGAAGCACTCACAGAAAAGAAAGTCTTCAGTATTCTATTTTAAGCCTTAGGAAATAGAGGACAGTTTCATATTTTAAGCCTTAGGAAATAGAGGAAACTACATTCAGTTTCAGGCTTGTTATATATTCAAATGGTGCGACCAACTGTTCGCTTGAATATTGCTTGTATTACCATACCTTCTGTTACTGTCAATCACGTACGGGTGTGGACGTGTGTTTCAGTGCTCTGTATCGAATCTGGCTTTAAACGGAATCATTGTGTATCTCGTTGTTTGTACTATAAAAAATCTCTTTGTGGGTGTTTGCTAGTGTTGATATTAGAGAAATATAGTGCTAAAAATCAGTGGTTTCCTTGTATGTGAGGTCTGTAGTGAAAGGCCTGACCCAGCATTTTTGCGTTGGGGTGGGGCTACTTGAAAAGTTCATTGAAATAATGATTCAATATGTCTTTCCTTAGAAAACGAAAAGGAAGACGTAATCCCGTGAATGATCTCGGTCTATTTATGAATGAAATTGACGAGGTACTCACAGGAAGGGAGGAAAGTATAATGGCAGCAGCTTATGAAGAATGTGATGACGGAGGCAATCATGGCATGTGTGGGCACTGTGAGTCCTATGTCGATGATGGGATGCAATGCGATCAATGCCGAAGATGGTACCATGATGAAAAAGCTTGCTCTAATTTAAAAGATGGTTCAAGTACTCTTTTAAAAAGCAGGAACATCATTTATAAATGTCCAAAATGTGTTGAGTCTGCATGTGTTGATGACATAACGAGACTAAGCATCATCATAGAGGAGATGAAGGTAAATGTACAACAACAGATGTCTGGTTTTATGGATATGATAACTGCTCAATACATGGATATGCGTCAAGAAATTGTCGAGCTGAAAGAGAAACTTATGGAATACGAAAAAGAGAATGTGACCAAGACTACATATGCAAGTAAGTTGAAATCAAGAAACACTTTGGTTATAAAATCTACGGAGGAAAATAAGAAGGCTTCAGATATCAAGAAAACTATCATGAAGAAGATAACCACGAATGTCGAACAGGTCAAAACCTCTAAACAAGGCCACTTGGTAGTTAATTTTGCGGATAAAACTGGGTTAGAAAAGGCTAAAAATGACTTAGAAGAGGTCAAGAATGACATTAAGGTAGAAGTAAATAAAAAGGATCTACTTAAACCGAAGATCAAGGTCTGCAATATTGATGAAAATGAAGATGATATAATTGCCAGTATAATGGAGAAGAATGAATGGTTGAATGATATACGTGAAAATGAAGAAGACTTTAAATTGATCAGGAAGTTTAAATCAAGACAAAGCGGTAAATTACACGTCAATATAAAGTGTAGTCCAACTATCAGGAAAGTCTTCCGTAAAAGAGATGATAGAGTATATACCACGCTTGGAGGATGCTGTAAAATCTATGATTCCTACAATGTATTTCAGTGTTATAAATGCCAAGAATTTGGTCATACTGCTGAAAATTGTAGCAAGACTCAGGTATGTGCCAAGTGTAGCCAGGATCATCGAACCACGGATTGTAATGTAAATACGTTAAAGTGTCATAACTGCACAATGAGGAATTACAATGATACGAATCATAGGACATATGATGGTAACTGTAAGGTATACAAGGAGGAGCTTACCAGGATAAAAAATAGAACCGATCATGGAGTCTAGCCCATTGGTTAAGTGTGGTCTGATAAATATTCAATCGGTGGGGAATAAAACCTTAGAGATTAGAAATCTTATTAACGAGATGGAATTAGATTTATGCTTATTAACGGAAACTTGGTTGCAGGGAAATATTAGTGATAACTCAAAGATTCAGGAGATGACGCCGTGTACTCATGATTTCTATCACGTACCAAGAAAGGACAAAACTGGAGGAGGAGTGGGTGTCTTTGTGTCGAAAACTTTCTCTAGGGTTTCTATCATGAATGAAATGGTATTTGAAACGTTTGAATATATCTGTTTAAAACTGACAAGAAACAATAAGGTATTGAATATAATATCATTATATAGACCACCAGCGAGTAATATGACTAAATTCATTGAAGAATTTAGTATTCTTGTGGGTGTGGTGGACGATATTAAAAATACATTAATTGGTGGAGACTTCAACTGTTGGGTAGATGATGAAAATGATAATAAGGCTAAAGAACTCAAGGAAGTATTTGAGATGTTTAATTTAATAAACAGTGTTTTGGTATCAACGTCAGTAGGTGGTCATACACTCGACTTGGTCATATGTGGAAAAGACTCAGACCTAATAAAAAACCTTGAAGTGGAACCAGACTTTGAGATCTCAAAAACACATAAACTCATCACCTTTAATGTTAATATAAATTGCACCAGAGTATTGAAAAAATGGATCACATATAGGGAACGGGAAAATTTTGATGCTGAGAATTTTATTGAAGCTAGTGTAGCGCAAATGTCTTGTGTGAACACACAATGTGAACATATGGTAGACATAGAATGTGTTGGGTGCTATACCAAGAAATACAACGACAATTTTGGAAAAATGTACGATACCATGTGTCCCATAAAGAACAAACAAATAGTGGTACGCGAAAATGTTAGATGGTATAATAGTGAACTATTAAAGGCAAAAAGACACAGACGTAAGATGGAAGGTAGATGGAAAAGAGCCAAATCCTTACAAGCCAGAAATCTATATAATAAGGCCAGAAATGACTATAACATCCTGTTAGAAAAAACAAAAAGAAAATTCTACAACGGCGAATGTAAAAAAACTAATAACATGAAGGACTTTCATAAAAACCTTGATGATTTGATGGGATTAAAGAAAAAATATGTCTTGCCTGACAATGTTTGTGCAGAGAGTTTTGCTATATTCTTTAGTGAAAAAATTGATAAAATCTATAGAGGCTTCCCCCAAAATCACTTGGAGGGACAGTCAGCTATGCCAGTGAAAGAGGGAAAGAAGTTAATAAAATTTAGGGAGATAAATATGTGCGACTTGTTAAAGGTTATGAGAGAGATGAAGAATACATATTGTGGAAACGACCCTTTCCCAAACAGTTCAATATGTGAAGCTCCAAACAAACAAGTCGTATATAATATTTACCTGAACATAATTAACCTAAGTATATCGCAATCCTGTTTTCCTAGCTGTGAAAAAACTGCGTTGATCAAACCAATTTACAAAGGGAAAGGTGATGTAAACGAGCTAAATTCATATAGGCCCATTTCAAATTTATCCTACATGTCAAAGCTTATTGAAAAAGTCATAAGTGAGCAATTGTGGGCGCATATTGACGAGTTACAGGTATTCCCGGAAAATCAATCGGCCTACAGAGCTAATCATTCTACAGAAACTACTTTGTGCTCAATAATGAATGATATGATAGGTCTTCTTGATGGGGGAAAGTGTGGAATTTTAATTATGTTAGATCTTAGTGCTGCTTTTGACACTGTTGTGCACGAGTACTTACTTGACGACTTGAAGTCTATTGGAGTGACTCAGGAAGCACTGAAATTTTTGCGAAGTTACTTAGTGAACAGGAAGACTATTGTAGAAGTTTCTGGAAACCGATCCAATGAGAGAATTCTTATGAAGGGTGTACCACAGGGTAGTGTCCTGGGCCCTATCTTGTTTAACATATATACTATCGAGCTATCACACATCTTGAAAAAACAAAAAGTGGGTTTTAAACTATATGCAGATGATACTCAGTTTTACCTCTCAATTTCAACAACACAAGATACAAAGAAGAAAATTGATGAGATAATGACTGAAATAAAAACATGGATGCAGAGGAAAAAGCTCAAATTAAATGATGATAAAACAGAATGTATGTTCTTTGGCACAAGGGTGGCTTTGAAGAATTACCAGTTAATTCAAAGTATAAAAATTGGTGATGCTGATGTTGGGATTGTGCCTGTTGTGAAAAATTTGGGTGTACGAATAGACTGTAATTTGTCAATGAAGGACCAAATTGTGAACACAGTGAAAGTGTGTAACTATCACCTGAGAAACATAGCATTTATTAGAAAATATTTAACAGAGGGCAGTACAAAAATTTTAGTGGTGAGTCATGTAATATCAAGGCTTGATTATTGCAATTCTCTGTACTACAAATTGCCCAATACACTACTAAGGAAGCTTCAAAATGTGCAAAACCGGGCGGCTAGACTGATAAAAGGCATTAAATTTCGGGAGAGAATAACTCCTGCACTGATCGATCTACATTGGTTACCTGTTAAGGCTAGGATTGAATTTAAAATTTGCTTGTTGACTCACAAAGCACTTACAGGTGATAAGCCAAAATATCTTCGTGATTGCTTGATCCCCTACCCTGAAGCTACCAGCGCCACTGTAAGAGTTAGACATGCAGATGACCCCCATAGACTATTCGAAATTAGTGTGAATCATGCAATAGGAGGAAGAACGTTCAGTTATGCTGCACCGAGACTCTTTAACGACCTTCCACTCGATGTCAAGAATAGCACAAATGTGGCTGCCTTCAAGAAAAACCTGAAGACTTATCTTTTTAGAAAGTGTTATAATAGTGACCTGAAAACTATTAAGCCTGAATACAAATGCTAGCGAAATAACTGATAACGATACAGAGCAAAATATTAACTGGAAAGGAATTATTTTTTTCTCATACACCAAGGCCCGCCTGAACAGACCTTTAGTGTTTGATGGAGGGCGAGAAATAAACCTCTAAAAGTAAAAGTAAGTACCTTGAATGGGGAGCGCACGGCGGAAGCAAATACTGCTACGGGCTGCAAGAGTGCATGAGCCTGCGCTTGGCCGTAAGGGCCAGGCAATGTAAAACAACAACAACAACAAGCGAATACTTTTGTCTCGCTTCCCATATGTATTATAACTTTTGATACACGTTAGATCTCACGCATCCGGATGTATTAGTAAATTACACTTTCGTTATCATTTTAGGGCTAAATGCTATTTATTTTGCTATAGTAAGTTTTTAGAATAATGTGATATTGAGTCAAAAAGGTCTCTATTTCACACTTAGAACATTCACCATTTTTTTTTTTTTTTTGTGTGTGCGCGCGCTCTAAATGCCAATTATTTTACTGTAATAAGTTTTTATAAAAATGTGGTATGGTATAGCTGTTTGGTCTCTTTCACATTTAGAACGCTCACCAATTTTTTTTTTTTTCTCATTGAGAACCCTAGTTGTTCCCGTCAATAATAGGTGTTAGTTTCTGGTTTTTAGAGCTTTTAAGTTTTATATTTCTTTAATAGTAGGAAAGAGCACTGTGCATGAGAGACCAACCAGTGTT
>NC_090752.1:15187990-15190490 GCF_036898095.1 Palaemon carinicauda
CTTCACGATGGTCTAGTAATCACACTAGCATGAAGCCTACGTCCAGAATGTTTTTCATTAAAAGTAACAGATTTAGAAAATACTGTCCAATTTCGTTGTGGCCCATTTTGGAAGTAATGGAGTCTCTCTCTCTCTCTCTCTCTCTCTCTCTCTCTCTCTCTCTCTCTCTCTCTCTCTCTCTCTAGACGGCATGGATTTGTTAAATACAGATACTCAGCAATGTATTTATTATGTGTATCTAGTTTCTCAAGCGTCCGTAGGCAAAATAAATTTCTAATTTCTATAATTTCGTAAGATTTCTCAAACGTAAAACACATCATGTAAGCTTTTTAACTTCCACCTTGGGTGACAGGAATAATTTATTATAATTATTTGCATTAATTAGTCCGAAATATTTATTTGTAGATATTTGTGCTACTTAACACATGACTAGCTTAACATCAACAAATGATCTACGGTTCTCACTGTTATGAGAAAATATCAATATTTAGAAAAAGAAAATTGGATATATCTTCATGTATTCATTTACGATCATATGCTGCCTTTTATCGACGAATGTTGACACAGTTTTATTTGAAAATATAATTAAATGTCGTTTGTGTTGGGGTCATGCATTCCATTTCATGTGGCAGTTCAAACAGGTTTGAAATAGAATTTGGAAACTGATGATCTTTATGGTAATTGAACATCTGCCTGTAATAGACGAGGCCCAGCGTTGAACCTGATGTGCATTGGGAAAAGACATTATATATATATATATATATATATATATATATATATATATATATATATATATATATGTATGTATGTATGTATAAAGTGTATGTATACACAGTATATTATATATACATATATATAACGTATAAATATATGCATATATATACATACATACACATATATACATATAATACATACGATCTCATAGTTTGGTAAGAAGTAAATTTCCCATTTAGTTGTGGTCTGTTTTCCCTTTGTCCGAAATCCCCCCCCCCCCGGGGGGGGGGGGGGGGGGAGTATGGCCTTGGAATTTTGTCCCAGGATAGTATTCTCCGCTCTGGGCTTAGATTCCCCTAAACCCCACTACTGTTATAAGCGTATGGCCATGGTGGCATGATAACAGCTACAATTTTATGGTGACTTTTGTATTTGTGATTTACTTTTAGTGTTTGTGACGTGGGTAAGGTGGTCCGGGGCAAGGTCTGTGACCTGGGAGGGGGGATCGGAAGCCTTTAACATAGGTTAGGTCTGTGATCTGGGAAAGGGGGGGTCCGAGGGGGTGTGGGCTTGCTCTCCATCTAGATTTTTGATCTGGGTGGGTTTGTGACCTGGGAAGAGAGTAATGTCTGTGACCTGGGAAGGTGGGCCCGGGCGACGGCTTTGGTCCGGGTGACTTGCCTCCGGTTAGGTCTGTAACCTGGGCAAGTTTTTGACCTAAGAAGGTGGGTCCGGGCCTTGGCCCGGCTAGGTCTGTGCCCTAGGAACTACTAAGTTAGGATAGGTGGGTGTGTTAGGTTCTGTGATCTTTTACGAATCTCGAAAATGTTAAATAATAACTTTTTTTCTGTTTTCACCCACCCAAAGTCCCAGGTTCCCCCCCAGTGTCTGTCTGGATAGGGGGTGGAATAACGGGGGAAACGGGTTATTTGTAGTGTAAGTAAAAGTCAAAGATTTTATGTAAAGGGGGTTGGGATGACCTCTTGGGGGAATAATCTCAGGTCTGAATTCCCCCCCCCCCCCCGTGGAATAACAGCCCCGTTTGCCTTTCGGGGGGGTGGTTGGATTTCCTGCTACACCTGGAGAAAAATTGTTATAACATATAATTTTTCTCTTTCCAATACTTGCAATATACAGTAATGTACTTATGTAACCATCGAACGAAACTTCGATACGTGCCCTTTGTTCCTACTCATTTACCTGTGTCGGGGGGGGGGGGTGTGGTTGTTCTCAGGTGGCACCAGTATACATCGCAATGTTCATTGTAGCTATTACTTGAGATCATAGCTGCATTCATTACGCTTTTGCCTCAGTTCCATCACGATATTGAGTTGCCTCACCCCGTCCCCAGCACTTGGCTATATGAGCCAGATTCCATAAATCCAAATCTAATTCGTAAGGGTTAAAGGCCGCTCATGAATGGCAGAGACGAGGGACAGTGACATTGCCCTATCAAGCTGGACAGTGCCCTAGAAACCTGACCATATATACATATGATCAGTTCCCAAGCCCCCTCTCCATCCAAGATAGGACCAAAGAGGGCCAGGCAATGGCCGCTGATGACTCAGCAGATAGACCTATAGGCTCCACTAAAACCCCCACACTTAGCTCAAAAGGATGGTGAGTTTGCAGCTACCAAAGAAACTAACGAGTTTGAGCGGGACTCGAACCCCAGTCTGGCGATCACCACTCAGGGACGTTACCCAACTACCTAATAATTTATACGATAAACAAATCTTGTAGGTCTTTTAGGCACAAGGTATCCCTGTGTGATAGGACCAGGAAA
>NC_090752.1:15202990-15205490 GCF_036898095.1 Palaemon carinicauda
GAGAAAGTAAACAGCGTTAGTCTTTGAAATTCAGTGGACTTCATCAGATTCCGTCCTCAAGTTTAGGAAGGAAGGGTTCTGTAAAAGGTTCCTCAATGTATCCTAAAAGTCTTAGAATTCATAGAAAAGGCGAAATATTTTTTGTTTTTAAATTTAAAGTCCGTCTTAAACTCATTGATATTTTAGTCTCTCTCTCTCTCTCTCTCTCTCTCTCTCTCTCTCTCTCTCTCTCTCTCTCTCTCTCTCTCTCTCTCTTCGTTACTCAAAAGTTACAAATTCATTAATATTAGAGCTCTCAAGTTTAGTTTATATAACTGGTTATGCTCTGGGAAAGTCTCTTAGTTATATGCATTATTCATGATAAGAAAAAATTTTATTTGAATTTAGATAGTATTCATAACTTCTAGCGATTCGTAGTTTTTTTTTTTTTTTTTTTTTTTTTTTTTTTTTTTTTTTTTTTTTTTGCTGGAAATTTATTGTAAGACTGAAAATTGCTTTGTTGAGCTATTTATATGCATAAAGGTCTGTTACATATATATATAATTTTTGCCCTAGTATGAAAGAACAATTGTTATATTTAATAGATTTTACCTACAATGAAAAAATTCATGCAGTATATATATTTTTCCATTTCATTTAAAAGAGCAATTTGTTTAGTATGTAAATTTCTGCATTGCTTTTAAATAGCAAGTAATTTCGTTGGTATTTTTTGCTCTACCTATAAAAAAATAAAAATAACCATGTAAATTCTTTCATTTATGTTAAAAGAATTTCTGCAGTATATACAATTTCTGGTTACATTTAATATGTTAATGGTAATTGTGTTTTCTTTCATTCCGAAGAAATATTTATTTTGTATGTAAATTTTGCATTTAATTTGAAAGCGATTTGTTTTGTATATTTTCATCCTTCATTTTAAAACACCAATTTGATCAGAATGCAGATTTTTGTCATTCGTTAAAATGCCAAATCGTTTAATTAAATCGAGAATACTTTAGCGTAGAACTGAAATGACGAACGATTTATTCCCTGGGATTTTGTAAATATGTCGAGTAACGGGGTCTCCAGAGATATTCCTTCCAACTCGACGGTAAAAATCCACGACTTTTCATGTTGTAGCTTTGGGAATTCGAATGAAATAGGCTCTCTTGTCCGGATAGTGCAAAATACATTTTTTCCTAATATTAAATGATCACTTCGAAATTTGTACCCTGAATTATTATCAAATGCTTGATTAATAGGATAGCGTATTTTTTTTTTGAGGGGGGGACTAATATTTAGTGCAAAATACTTTATTATTATTATTATTATTATTATTATTATTATTATTATTATTATTATTATTATTATTATTATTATTATTATTATTACTAATATCAAATGATCACTTCGAAATTTGTACTCCGAATTATTATTAAAGGCTCTCTTAATAGGATCGCGTATTTTTTGGGGGAGTGGGGTTGGACTAATATTAAATGATCACCTCGAAATTTGTACACTGAATCATTATTAAATGCTCACGTAATAGGATCGCGTATATTAAATCTTGACAAAATTATTAAATGATAACGCAGTAGGGTCGCGTATACTAAATCTGGCCAAAAATAATTTTGAAAGTATTCAAACCATATATGATGCAGTACGAATTTTGCATGATTTTCAATGCAGAAATAGCAAGCCTAGATTCATTATATCCTTTTTGGTATGTATTTTTTTTGTATAAAGGACGGAAACTATAGTTTTATAATCATTGGATATCGTGTATTTAATAATGTGAGTATATAGCGTTTTGGTAGATATCAGTATTAAAATTTCTTTCGCTCTTTACTTTAAGGGATGCTATTCCGGTCCTGTATAGCAGGGAACCTTACTGTCTACAGGACTTCCTCAGTCATTTTATCATGTTCGTTCGAAGGCATTCAACATTTTCACATTTCATATTGCTTGCTTACTATTAAATTGTACCAACCGTGTTTCACACAATTGTACATAATTCCTTTTGTATATATTATGCTTGTATCTTCGCTCCTCCCTCGCACTAAAACGAACATGAAAATTCATGTCTGGTTTTTCCTCTGTGATATTGTCTGTCTTGTGAACTTGTTATGTCCTGTTGCCTTGAGGTTTTATATAAGGAGAGTGTTCCACAATAATATATCTCAGTCGTTTCCAATCTGCCTTTGAGTTCACACCCTTACTCGGCGCCGTCACAAAATCATCACCATCGAAGCATTCACAGAAAAGAAAGTCTTCAGTTTCATATTTTAAGCCTTAGGAAATAGAGGAAACTACATTCAGTTTCAGGCTTGTTTTATATTCAAATGGCGCTACCAACTGTTCGCTTGAATATTGCTTGTATTACCATACCTTGAATGGGGAGCGCAGGGCGGAAGCGAATACTGCTACGGGTTGCAAGAGTGCAAGAGCCCGTGCATGGCCGCAAGGGCCAGGCAATGTAAAACAACAACAACAAGCGAATACTTTTGTCTCGCTTCCCATA
>NC_090752.1:15215490-15217990 GCF_036898095.1 Palaemon carinicauda
ACCAAAATTCATAATCCAAAATCCTCTTGAGCACAAATGTTAAATTCTTGTTTATTTCTACGAAACAATTTTAAAATTTTCTATGAACTAAATGAATATGAATTTGAGAACTAATAAGTAAAATATATCTATACTTCATTATTCGTAAGATTTAGTTGATATCCGTTACATCCGATGTTTTAATGTAGTTATTCACATATACCTTCATTCTTGGTAATTTGAACTTTATTTTCCGTAAACAAAAAATAAACTTGAGTGCGTCATACCTACATGAGTCAGTAATGGTTTGTATGAATGTACAGTATGTATGCTTTTGATAAGTATTTTCTCAGATTACTGGTCCTAGTTTTAAGTTTAGGGTGTATACCATGAAAAGTACTGGTTGATGTGATAGGTATGGTATTCCTATTAATAATACCACCTTCGTAAATTTTGTGCAGGAGAATTGATAATGTCTTGGGTAGTCCCATAGCCTCTGTACCATAGTTTTCCACTGTCTTGAGTTAGTGTTCTCTTGCTTGAGGGTACATTCGGGCACACTATTGTATCTTATTTCTCTTTCTCTTGTTTTGTTAAAGTTTATATAGCAGATATTTATTTTATTGTTACTCTTCTTAAAATATTTAATTTTTCCTTGTTTCCTTTCCTCACTGGCCCATTTTCCCTGTTGGAGCCTCTGGGTTTTTAACATCCTGCTTTTCCAACTAGTGTTTTAGCTTAGAAAGTAATAATAATAATAATAATAATAATAATAATAATAATAATAATAATAATAATAATAATAATAATAATGATGATGATGATGATGGTGATAGTAATAATAGTAATAAGAATAATAAAAATAATAATAATAATAATAATAATAATAATAATAATAATAATAATAATAATAATAATAATAATAATATCATAGCTCTGTCAATAGTAAATAATTACCTTATGTATTTTTAAAAAAAATATATGCTATATGCATATTTAAAAGGACGCAGATCGTTGGATAATTCTTTCTCCATTGTTTTCTCGTCCTATTTATGTCGTTACCGGAGCGACTTACTATTATATCCCTTACTGAAGAGCTTGAGTGCAGCTTAAAGCTATTTGTGCAGACCTCGTCGTTCTGGGATACCCTGGAACATTTATGCAAAAATATACAATTTATGCAGAGCTCGTCGTTCAGGGATACCCGGGAACGTTTTTGCAAAAATATACAATTTGTGAAGTGTTCGTCGTTCTGGGATATCAGAGAAGGTTTTTTTTTTTTTTTTTTTTTGCAAAAATATACAATTTATGCAGAGCTCGTCGTTCAGGTATGCCCGGGAACATTTATGCAAAAATATACAATTTATGCTGAGCTTGTCGTTCAGGGATACCCTGGAACGTTTTTTTTTTTTAATTTTTTTTATTTATTTATTTTTTTATTTTTTTTTTAAATACACAATTTATGCAGAGCTCGTCGTTCAAGGATATCAGAGAACTTTTTTTTTTTGTTTGCAAAAAATATACAATTTATGCAGAGCTCGTCGTTCAAGTATAACCCGGGAACGTTTTTAGCAAAAAATACAATTAATGCAAAGCTCGTCGTTCAAGGATACTCGAGAAAATCTTTTAAAAAAATATACAATTTATGCAGAGCTCGTTGTTCAGGGATACCCGTGAAGTTTTTTTTTTTTTTTTGCAAAAATATACAATTTACACTGAGCTCGTCGTTCAGGGGATACCCGAGAAGGTTTTTATTGCAAAAAATATTCAATTTATGCAGAGCTCGTCATGCAGGGATACCCGAGAACGTATTTTTTGCTAAAATATACAATTTATGCAGGAGCTCGTCATTCAGGGGATACCCGAAAACTTTTTTTTTGCAAAATATACAATGTTTCCGTCCGAAAACACGCTTGATTTTTTCAGCTTCTCTTCAACAAAAGCAATTTGATTTGGTTCATATGATTTCAGGGAAACTGACAATCTAACATAAACAAATGTGTTCTTCTTTTCTCAGGTTGACAACCATTCTGGAAAATTGTATATTTTCCTGACTTAAAGTAAAAATTTTCTTTTTTTTTTTCTTTTACACAGCCGCGAATTTTAGCGTTTTTAAAGTTACCAATGAACTAAAAAAAAATTATACAAAGAGAAACTATTGAAAAACTTTAATAAAAAAAAAAAAAACCTGTACTTGATAGAGTGACTTTATTGCATACAAATGACAGTTGCTTATACAGATAGTTTAAGATACTGAACCAAAATATCTAAAAGAATGTCTGAACAAACTAGAACTAGAAACAAATGTTACCATAAGACACGTGAGTGACAAACATAGAATATCTGAACCAAGAACAAATAGTAAATTTGGTGAAAGAGCTTTTAGCTACTATGCGCCTAGACATTATAATAAACTGCCAACTGAAATGAAGGACCTAAAGGGAGCAATTGAATTCAAGAAGAAACTAAAGACAATACTTTTCACAAGATCATATGCTTTTGGAAGATGCTACAATCAAAG
>NC_090752.1:15220490-15225490 GCF_036898095.1 Palaemon carinicauda
GAATTAGCGGATGCAGTCGTTAGGAGACTTGATGTGCTCAGGAAATTTATATGAAAATTAATAGATTTTAGGTAATAAGCGAAGCTTAATCACAGTCCCTGTGAATTAAAATATTACATACATGATGTTTATTTTTTTCAATCTCTTGAAATTTAAAAAAAAAATCGTAAATTAATGTTTTTATATAAATATTTAGTTGTAATGAAGCGATCGTAAAGAATCTTAGTAACCATAAACAATGACAAAATGAAAGGTTTGGGACTTTAGCAAAACCCGAAATTAATTGCAAACGATAAGTGATAGTAGTATAATGGTAGATTAGGATTAAATAGTATCTGTTCCTGATTTGGAAAACATATAGGTATTGTTACCATAAATAAGTTGCTATTTAGGCAACCTTACATAAGCTTGCTATTTTCTTACCAGTAAATTCTTTGCAAGTTGGCTGTGTTATGGAAACCAACGCCTTGTTTAACATGTTTACTATTATCTGAATATGGTTTTATAATCCACTAAGATTTTACCGGTGTGTGTGTGTGGGTGTGTGGTTGGTTTGCAATTAGCATACACAGTGGGCGTCCGCTTCTTGATAGTACAGCCCCATTCTTTTATAACAATGAGAATTAAACCTTTTCAGCACTTTGTTTTTACGCATTTTTTTTATTAGGCTGTAAATATGAAAATGTTGGTGTTTTTCTTCTTTTTTTATTTGGCTGATGAATATGAAAATGTTGTTGAATTACATTATTTTTTCTCCAGTTCCTTGTTTTGGCTATAATATATATACCGTTCTTTCCCTCCATTATCGTTTGTCCTTTTTTTTTATCATCGATACACTAGTGTTTATAGTTGTTACCCTCAGTTTGTTAGTCGGTCTGCCATTGCTTATCTCTTAAACGGTTTACAAGATTTCAGTTCAGAGATAACTTTGTTATATGCTATTGTTTCATCGCTGTTTGTCGTATACAAAAACATTTATATATTAAGAATTCAATGGTGAATCCTATGAGTTGGAGCAGATGTTTTTTAGTTGACCAGGCTGACATGAGTTTTTTATAGTTTATATATGACATCTGTTTTTGACGTTGTTAATAGTTTATGTAGGACATATCTGTTTTGACGTTGTTACTGTTTTTAGAATGATTTATTGTTAATTTATTCTCATCATTTATTTATTTCCTTATTTCCTTTCCTCACTGGGCTATTTTTCCCTATTGGAGCCCTTGGGCTTATAGTATGTTGCTTTTCCAACTAAGGTTGTAGCTTGGCTAATAATAATAATAATAATAATAATAATAATAATAATAATAATAATAAACCCAGCGCAGGGCTATACAGTATAGCCAAAATTCATAATCCAAAATCCCCTTAAGCACAAATGTTGAATTCCTAATGTAGTTCTTCGGAAAAAAAAATTCTATAGAGTGAACCCAATCTTTTATGAACTAAATGATATAAATATGAGAATTATTAAGTAAAATATTTTTCATCCTCCATAAGTCATGAGATTTAGTTATGTTACATACTGCAAATTACATAAGAATATTATTCGTCTGTCTGTCACTGTGTTTTGTAACGTTTCGTCACTTAAGTAATAGCTAAAAGGGGGGGCCATTATTCAAAGAATGGTATTTGTGTATGTCTGTCCTTGTGGTACTCTTATACAGTAATCATTGCAACTTCTTTTATTATTATTATTATTATTATTATTATTATTATTATTATTATTATTATTATTATATTTTACCAGCTAAGTTGGAAAAGCAAGATGGTATAAGCCCAAGGGCCCCAACAGGGAAAAATAGCCCAGAGAGGAAAGGAATCAAGGAAATAGATAAATTAAAAGAGAAGTAATAAACAATCAAATAAAATATTTCGAGAATTGTAACAACATTAGATTACATCCTACATATAAAAACCGTAAAAATTAAAAAAGAGAGGAAGAGAAAGGAGATAGAACAGTATTGAAGGAGTTCGATCAAATTTTATTCAAAAGTAGACTGTCATTCATAGTTACGTTTGAAGAGAAGTCGTTCGAGGGTCTGTCAGTCTGTTTGTTCTTGTACCAAATTTATCTCGTCATACGGCACTAGAGGAGTTGGAAGACCAACGCCTACATGGCTGAGGATTATGGAGCGTGAAGTGGGAGATGATGAATGGAGAAGTATAGCGACGGCTGGCGATAGATAGCGACGGCTGGCGATAGATAGCTGATGCCCTTTGGGTCAATAGGCGTCTAATGGCTAGTGGTATATGAGTATTATTGGTTTTATTATAACCAACAAAGTGTCAAAACGGCCATCCATTACATAGTAGATTGTGAGATAATATAGTTTTCTCAATATCAAATTTCATATCCCCATAAATAGTGATTTCACTATACCCACAAGAATGATTTATAAGATTCTATTCCGAAAACCTTTGATTCCCGAGGTTTCACTTTCAGGAAATTAGTATTGAGAATTTGCTCGAAACGGCAAGTAATTTCCGCTCAAAATTAAACTTTAACCCAATTTCATCCCTTGATAAAAAAGTTCTTGCGAATCCAACTCTCCTTTTTTTTTTTGAGAAATAACGGAAATTATATTTGTTCCTGTGATAAAGCCCTATTCTTTGCCATGCCCTTGGGAGTTCTCTCTTATCACCTGATCCAACCTCTAATCCCTCCTCTTCCTCTTCCAATCTTCGTCAGATAAAATCAGCTGTGTGACAGTTATCCAGAGTGAACTCAAATCTCGTTTGCAAATGAAGCTAATTGATTGGATGAATTTTCCAATTATGTTCTGGAAATTTCTTATTTTGTAGGATTATATCCTTGGTCTTCTCTAGTTTTTCTTATTATTTTTTTTTTTTACAAAATGTCTCCCAAACTTGTAGGTATCATTGGACGTCTCTCAAACTTCTGTGTATTATAGGACGTCCCTCAAACTTAGTGTGTATCATTGGACATCTCTCAAACTTGTATCATTGGACATCTCTCAAACTTGGGTGCATTATTGGACATCTCTGAAACTTGTGTGTATTATTGGACGTCTCTCAAACTTGTGTGTATTATTGGACGTCCCTCAAACTTGTGTGCATTATTGGACGTCTCTCAAACTTCTGTGTATTATAGGACGTCCCTCAAACTTGTGTGTATCATTGGACATCTCTCAAAACTTGTGTGTATTATTGGACGTCCCTCAAAACTTGTATCATTGGACGTCTCTCAAACTTGGGTGCATTATTGGACGTCTCTGAAAACTTGGGTGTATTATTGGACGTCTCTCAAGCTTGTGTGTATTATTGGAAGTCTCTCAAACTTGTGTGTATTATTGGACATCTCTGAAACTTGCTTGTATTATTGGACATCTCTGAAACTTGGTTGTATTATTGGACGTCTCTCAAACTTCTGTGTATTATTAGAGGTCTCTCAAACTTGTGTGTATTATTGGAGGTCTCAAACTTGTGTTTATTACTGAGCGTCTTCAAACTTGTGTGTATTATTGAAGGTCTCTCAAACTTGTGTGTATTATTGGAGGTCTCTCAAACTTGTGTGTATTATTGGACGTCCCTCAAACTTGTGTGTATCATTGGATGTCTCTCAAACTTGTGTGTATTATAGGACGTCCCTCAAACTTGTGTGTCATCATTGGACATCTCTCAAACTTGTGTGTATTATAGGACATCCCTCAAACTTGTGTGTATCATTGGACATCTCTCAAACTCGTGTGTATTATAGGACGTCCCTCAAACTTGTGTGTATCATTAGACATCTCTCGAACTTGTGTGTATTATTGAACGTCTCTGAGACTTGGGTGTATTATTGGACACCTCTCAAACTCGTATTATTGGACGTCTCCGAAACTTGTGTGTATTATTGGACGTCTCGGAAACTTGTGTGTATTATTGGACGTCTCGGAAACTTGTGTGTATTATTGGACGTCTCTGAAAATTGGGTGTATTATTGGACGTCTCTCAAACTAGTGTGTATTATTGGGCGTCTCTGAAATTTGGGTGTATTATTGGACGTCTCTCAAACTTGTGTATTATTGGCCATCCCTCAAACATGTGTGTATCATTGGACATCTCTCAAACTTGGATCATTGGACGTCTCTCAAACTTGTGTGTATTATTGGAGATCTCTCAAACTTGGGTGTATTTCTGGACGTCCCTCAAACTTGGGTGTATTTCTGGACGTCCCTCAAACTTGGGTGTATTTTTGGACGTCCCTCAAACTTGGGTGTATTATTGGAGGTTTCTCAAACTTGTGCGTATTATTAGACGTCTCCGAAACTTGGGTGTATTATTGGACGTCTCTCAAACTAGTGTGTATTATTGGGCGTCTCTAAAACTTGGCCGTATTTATTGGACGTGTCTCAAACTTGTGTGTATTATTGGACGTCCCTCAAACATGTGTGTATCATTGGACATTTCTTAAACTTGTATCACTGGACGTCTCTCAAACTTGTGTGTATTATTTTACATCTCTGAAACTTGTGTGTATTATTGGACATCTCTGAAACTCGGGTGTATTATTGGACATCTATCACACTTGTGTGTATTATTGGACGTCTCTCAAACTTGTGTGTATTATTGGGCTTCCCTCAAACTTGCGTGTATTATTGGAGATCTCTCAAACTTGGGTGTATTATTGGAGATCTCTCAAACTGGGGTGTATTTCTGGACGTCCCTCAAAATTGGGTGTATTTTTGGACGTCCCTCAAACTTGGGTGTATTATTGGAGGTTTCTCAAACTTGTGCGTATTATTGGACGTCCCTCAAACTTGTGCGTATCATTGGAGATCTCTCAAACTTGTATTATTGGACGTGTCTCAAACTTGTATTATTGGACGTGTCTCAAACTTGTGTGTATTATTTGACGTCTCTGAAACTTGGGTGTATTATTAGACGTCTCTCAAACTTGCGTGTATCGTTGGAAATCTCTCAAGTTTGTGTATCGTTGGACATTCCTCGTTGGAAATCTCTCAAGCTTGTGTATCGTTGAACAATCTCAAACT
>NC_090752.1:15230490-15235490 GCF_036898095.1 Palaemon carinicauda
AACCTAGTTGGAAAAGCAGGATGCTACAAGTCCATGGGCTCTGACAGGGAAAATAGCCCAGTGAGGAATGGAAGCAAGATATGAGAAGTAATGAATAAAAATTCTAAGATATTTCAAGATCAATAAATATTTATTTAATATGAAAATATTAACCTGTTTAGCATAAAAACATTTGCCGCAAGTTTCAAGTTCTGAAGTTCCACTGATTCAATAATGTATTTAATAACAAGTCCCAAAAGACAAGAAGAAATACTTTCCCAACAAACGTTTTCTTTTGGAAGTTGCGAAGGACAATTCGGTTATGAGCAATCGAAAAACGATGGAAGAAAAATTTGCTGAGCAGTCGAGAAACTTTAATTTTGGGGTTCGGAAATGTAAACATACAGTAGAGGGGAAAGCTGCCAAACGCGTGAGAGAAGTCTCTCTTCTTCTTCTTCTTCTTCTTCTTCTTCTTCTTCTTCTTCTTCTTCTTTTTTTTTTTTTTTTTTTTTTTTTTTTTTTTTTCCCCACGGAGCAACCTATTCATGTTTGCTAGCTCATGTTTTAGTTTTAATTTTTGCGACATTATTGCTCGCAAGTGCTTGTATATAAGCTCGTTATTTGTTTAATAAAGTTTAGTTCCATTCATCTCGCCAGGTTTTATTTCAACGTTGTCTTCACATTAAGATTTCTTTTACAGAAAAAGTAAGATCGATATCTTTAGCGTTTTGAACCCATGCTATGAAAACAAACCATTGTTTTCCAGTTACTGAAACCTTGGAGTTACAGACAAATATCCTGGGAGGGGGAATCTTGTGCATGTCCGTCCAGATAAAAGTGTCATGGTCCCTTTGGTGATTAAAGATTTAAGAGACGGTAATGTCTCTTCGGCTAAAAAAAGGATTGTTATCAGAGTTTCATTCACGGTCTGTTGTTGCAGACTAGTTTTTTCTTATTTGAGATTCCTTGCAAGGATATAAATTTATCATGCACAAGCAGTTATTGACTTGAGTCATAGAGTAACTAAACGTACATATTTGGTGATTTTCCTTCATGAGAGATAAAATTCTGTTTCCTGTAATTACTCTTTTTTTAAGAGTTTTTTTTTAAATGAACAATCAAAATATTTTTGTACATCACATATTTCTATTTACTGAACTGTTGTCGCTATGGTCAAGATATTAAGCATAAATAAACATGATTCAGAAATTGTCAAAGTACTAAGCATTGAAAACTATTTCAATTAGAAAATATGTATGGTAAAACTTGTTTTCGTATATATATATGTATATATATACATATATATACATACATATATATATATATATATATATATATATATATAGAGAGAGAGAGAGAGAGAGAGAGAGAGAGAGAGAGAGAGAGAGAGAGAGAGAGAGAGAGAGAGAGAGAGAGAGAATATTATGGAGAAGACGCGTAGTTCAAATGAGTGATGAGGTAATTAGTAGTGAAAAAGAAGATAATAACTTGGAATTAGCCAGAGGAAGCACCAGCCAGAATTCGATTTAACATTGCCTCGTGTGATATTTGGTCTTGATGTATAGGAACATTACCGTTGTAATAATCAGGTAAGACCCAAGAACGGGTCTGCATTCCACGTGACTAATGACTTGCCTGCTTCCTCGTCCACTGCTTGTATGCTATTAAATGTTTTCTTCGACGTAATTGAGTGTCTTGCATTTGAACCTTCACCCAATTCCACCAATTCCACCTTCCCTTTAGTCGACCGCCTATCCTTACCTTCACTTCATTCCCTCCCCCTCCCCCTCCCTGCATTCCCCTTTCGCTCTCCTCACCAATTCTCTCTCTCGCCTTCGTAATACTCCAGTTCCCCTTCTTGGTAGTCTCTACGTCTTCCTCCTTCCCCTCATCATCTTGCGTCATTTCACTTTCTTCAGTTCCCCTCACCATCATTCCCCCATTCCTCTTCTACTAGTCTTCTCTCTCCGCCCTATTTCCCCAGTTTCCCTCCCTCTTCCACTGCCTTTTGGTAGTCTCCATCACTTCCTCCTTCCCCTCATCATCTTGCGTCAATTCACTTTCCTCAGTTCTCCCTCCCTTGTATTCCCCTTTCCCTCTTCTACCAGTCTTCTCTCTACTTCCTAATTCCCCAGTTCCCCTCCTCTTCTCCCTCCCTCTTCATAGCCTCCACCTTTCCCTCTTTCCTCTTATCATCTTGCTTCACTTTACTTTTTTTCAGTTCCCCCTCCCCTGAATTCCCATTTCCCTCTACTACCAGTCTACTCTCTTCTTCCTAATTCCCAGTTTCCCTTCCCTTCCCACTGTCTCTTGGTAGTCTCCACCTCTTCCTCCTACCCCTCACCATCTTGCTTCACTCCACATTCTTCAGTTCCCACTCCCTCTGCATTCCCCTTTTCCTCTTCTACCAGTCTTCTCTCTCCTTCCCAATTCCCCTCTTCTTCCCACAGCCTCTTGGTCGTCTCCACCTCTCCATCCTCCCCCTCACCATCTTACTTTACTCTACTTTCTTCAGTTCCCCCTCCCCTGCATTCCCCTTTCCCCACTTCTACCAGTTTTCTCTCTCCTTCCTAATTCCCCAGTTCCCCTCCCCTTCCCACTGCCTCTTGGTAGTCTCCACCTCTCCCCCCCTTCCCCCCCCCCCTTCCCCTCATTATCTTGTAAGTGATAGAACTGGTAACCTTGAGGAAATGAAGCTGTTTGGTAAGTCTCCCTGGAATAGAGAGGGGATAGACTAATGGGCATGATCATTAAAGCTTCCTCGTCGGGATGGGAGACCTGTTCCACGCGTCACGAACAAGCCGACAGGTCATATAACATTCAGACTGTCCGTTCATTCATTTGGGTTTGCTCGCGCGTACGCGCGCTCCTCATCATAAGGTAATTCCCCCGGAAGATTCTTTTTCTCTGTGGAACTTGCTACGACAGATGCTAATTAGCGTGAAATGGAGCCATCTCTTCAGGTGCACTTCATATTTATCTATGGTGTCTAATGAAGATTTTTCTTATTATTATTTGGAGTTATGCTCAGATTAGCGTTGCTGGGGTTAATTGCTAATCCATATTAATTGTATATTACCTGGATTCAGTGACTTTAAAAACAATCGGTCTTCAAATAGATTTTGGTCCATTGAATTAAGTGTAGGCCTTTAGTAATGTATTAAGTAGATTATCATCATCATCATCATCATCATCATCATCATCATTATTATTATTATTATTATTATTATTATTATTATTATTATTAAGTCCTGTAATTGATTTTGGCTTATCACATGTATTCTTGAAATTTTATTATTTTAAGTAAGTCAAGGACAGTGGCTCTTCAACACCCAAGTCTTTCATTGACAACGTCTCTTTAACTGTACAACTCATTTAAAATAGTAGGTGAAATTCTTTATAGGAAATTTAATTTTGAGAAACACATCCGGTCTTGTTTCTTCTTTAATTATACACACAAAAATGCGTATTCGAGAAATTTTATATTGCTTATGACAATTCAGTCTTGAAGAATTTTTTTTTATTATCTTAGATCTTGATATTAATCCTTGACATCTTCGTTTAGTTAGGTTTTTGTGCATGTTGCATAAGATTCATCATAAATCTTATCACTCAGTGTATTGAGATCTTCCCAGAATTTACCATTCTGTACGTATTATTAGGTACGTATTATTAGGTATGCTGTTAATTCTAACACTTTTACCTTCTCCATTACAAGGCTCAGTGCTGCACAGTATTCTAGAAGTTTTATCCCAGCGTTGACCATATCATGGGATGTTCTTTTTAATCTGACTGTTGAATTTGTGGAACTTGAAAAGTTTAAAGTTTTTGCAAATGCGTTTCTGTTGAATAGGTTGATATCTCATTTCTTACTTTGACAGATCTATTTCAACGGTATTACAAATCTTATATCTTCTTTTTTTCATGTAATTTTTCATACTTAATTTGTTATGTCTTGCTTCCTTTCCGCACCGAGCTGCTTCCACTGTTGGAGCATGTGAGCTTGTAGAATCATGTTTTTCCAATTGACAGTGGCATTGTCCTATCAAGCAGGACAATACCTTAGAGACTGACCATATATACATATGATCAGCGCCCAAGCCCCCTCTCCACCCAAACTATGATCAAGGAGTGCCAGGAAATGGCTGCTGATGACTAAGCAGTTAGACCTATAGGCTCCTCCCAAACCCCCATCCTTAGCTGACAAGGATGGTGAGGATGCAGCGACCAAAGGAACTAACGAGTTTGAGCGGGATTCGAACCCCAGTTTGACGTTCACCAGTCAGGGACGTTACCGCTTCGGCCACCACCACCACCACCACAACAACAACAACAACAACAACAACAATAATAATGATAATAATTTATTCATGCAGTAATAATTGACCCGTATAGTCTCCTATTGCATATTCTATTAGTATATACACATATAAAAGAGTACTCTTATGAATGTGTGGTTTTGTGTGTACTTCTTAGTTTGAAACCTTTTGGGGTATTCTAAATTCTTAAAAAAAAATCTATATCCTTTCTCTATAAAGAGACGTGACTGTCGTCATGGAACAAGTCTATTGGCACCATTATTTTTTGATACGTGTGTGGTGTCGATTTTGGGAGTTTTGCTGACATGGGTCCCACTTTGCATTTAACGATTATATATGTATATATATATATATATATATATATATATATATATATATATATATATATATATATATATATATATATATATATATATATATATATATATATATATATATATATATATATATATATTACAGCATTGACATACTACCGCTAGAAAGTTACTGGTTCCTTCGAACTGGCCAGACATTTTACATTTGATTCCTCTCTCTGGTCACGGCTCGTTTTGCGTTTGCCTACACACACACACACCGAATAGACTGGCCTATTCTTTCCACATTCTCCTCTGCTCTCATACACCTGATAACACTGAGATTAACAAACAATTCTTCGCTCAAAGGGCTAACTACTGCAATGTAATTTTCCAGTGACTACTTTCC
>NC_090752.1:15242990-15247990 GCF_036898095.1 Palaemon carinicauda
TCCGTTAGCCTGACCAGTGAATTTATGCATCTGATAGTCAGTATATTGTAGTGGGCCGCAGCTAGGTTATTAAAGGCCGTCGAGGTAGGAGCATCCTCCAAAAATAGTCACTGAGAAACAGGAGCTTTAGTTATTGTTAAAGTAAAGTATAAAGGAAAATTACGACAATGTGACATTGGAAAAGTTTGACATGATAAAATAGTTTACTCTTTAAGGAGGACACAGAATATTTTGTGAATAGCAGAAATTATGTTGGTGAACAGAATGTGTAATGGAAAAGGAAAGCAAAACTTAGAATACATCCAAGATAGTCATAATGGGTGCAATTATGGGTAGTGCCCTAGCCTCTGTACCATGGTCTTCCATTGTCTTGGGTTACAGTTCTCTTGCTTGAGGGTACACTCGGGCACACTATTCTATCTTTTTTATCTTCTTTTTTTTTTGAAGTTTGTATAGCTTATTTAGGAGATATTTATTTTAATGTTACTGTTCTTGAAATATTTTATTTTTCATTGTTCTTTAGTCTTGGGTAGTGCCATAGCCTCTGTACCGTGGTCTTCTACTATCTTGGGTTATTGTTCTCTTGCTTGAGAGTGCCATAGCCTCTGTACCATAGTCTTCCATTGTCTTGGGTTACAGTTCTCTTGCTTGAGGGTACACTCGGGCACACTATTCTATCTTTTTTATCTTTTTTTTTTTGTTAAAGTTTGTATAGCTTATTTAGGAGATATTTATTTTAATGTTACTGTTCTTGAAATATTTTATTTTTCATTGTTCTCTAGTCTTGGGTAGTGCCATAGCCTCTGTACCATGGTCTTCCACTATCTTGGGTTAGAGTTCTCTTACTTAAGGGTACACTCGGGCATACTCTATCTTTTTTATCTGCTTTTTTTTGCTTGTTAAAGTGTGTATAGTTTATTTAGGAGATATTTATTTTAGGGTTACTGTTCTTAAAGTATTTTACTTTTCCTCCCTGTTGGAGCCCCTAGGCTTATAGCGTCCTGCTTTTCCAACTAGGGTTCTAGCTTAGCTAATAATAATAATAATAATAATAATAATAATAATAATAATAATAATAATAATAATAATAATAATAATTATGCAGGATGGTTTAATGCACTGCAATTTAGGTTGCTTTGTATAGGTTCATGTTATACACACACACACACACACACACACACACACACACACACACACATATATATATATATATATATATATATATATATATATATATATATATATATATATATATATATATATATATATATGTAATTGTTTACAACACCACGCTCTCCATTTACTCTAAAATAATGCAATCCTGCAGTTTTCATCTTCTTGCACAGTAATTAGGTGGTTATTTGAATTCTGGTAAAGCAATAATTAGCAAGATATGTTGAGGAAGGGGGAAGGGGTTATAAAAAGAAAATAGCTCGGTTTCCTCACTAAACGACTTGGAACTGACCTATCAACATAGTCAACCAAACAGAATTCGTGATGTCAGCGTACATAAACAGAAGTTCGTGATGCCATCGTACATTTGATATACTGTATATTCAAAATATACTTAATAAAAAAATGAGTGATTACTCAAAAGTGTCACTATTGGAACGAACTTCTGTTTATGTACGCTGGCATCACGAATTCTGTTTGGTTGACTATGTTGACACGTCAGTTCCAAGTGGTTTAGTGAGGAAACCGAGCTATTTTCTTTTTATAACCCCTTCCCCCTTCCTCAACATATCTTGCTAATTATTCCTTTCAGCGGCAGCGGCAGCAACAACAGCAGCAGCAGGAACAACAACATCATCAACAGCAGCAACAACAGCAGCAGTAGCAATAGCAACAGCAGCACAGCAACAACAATATCAGCAGCAGCAGCAACAACAACCAATAGTAGCAACAACAATAGCAGCAACATCAGCAGCAGCAACATCAGCAGCAGCAACATCAGCAACAGCAGTAGCAACAGCAGCAGCAACAACAACAATATCAGCAGCAGCAACAACAACGACAGGAGTAGCAACAGCAACATCAGCAGCAGCAACAGCAACAACAGGAGCAGCAACAACAACAACAGGAGCAGCAACAACAACAACAGGAGCAGCAACAACAACAGTAGCAACAACAACAGCTGCAACAACAGTAGCATGAGCAAAAGCAGCAGCAGTAGCAACAGCAACAGCAACAACAATATCAGCAGCAGAAACAACAACAGCAGTAGCAGCAGCATCAAAAGCAGCAACAACAGTAGCAACAACAGCAGCAGCAGCAGTAGTAACAACAACAACAGCAACAGCAGCATCAGCAGCAGCAACAACAGTTGCGACTACAACAACAGCTACTGTTGTTGCTGATCCTGTTGTTGTTTCTGCTGCTGGCAGAAACAACAACAACAGCAGAAACAACAACAGGATCAGCAACAACAGTAGCTGTTGTTGTAGTCGCAACTGTTGTTGCTGCTTCTGATGTTGTTGTTGCTGTTGCTACTGCTGCTGCTGTTGTTGGTGCTGTTGTTGTTGCTACTGTTGTTGCTACTCCTGTTGTTGTTGTTGCTGTTGCTGCTGATATTGTTGTTGTTGTTGTTGTTGTTGCTGATATTGTTGTTGTTGTTGTTGTTGCTGTTGCTACTGCTGCTGCTGCTGTTGTTGCTACTGTTGTTTCTGCTGTTGTTGTTGTTGCTACTGTTGTTTCTGCTGTTTGCTGCTGTTGATGTTGTTGTTGTTGTTGCTGCTGATGTTGTTGTTGTTGCTACTGCTGCTCCTGTTGTTGTTGCAACTGCTGTTGCTGCTGCTGATGCTGCTATTGTTGTTGCTGTTGTTGTTGTTCTTGTTGTTGCTGCTGCTGATATTGTTGTTGTTGCTGTTGTTGTTGTTCTTGTTGTTGCTGCTGCTGATATTATTGTTGTTGTTGCTGCTGCTGCAGTTTATATTATTACTGTTGTTGCTGCTGTTGATGTTGTTGCTACTGTTGTTGTTGTTGTTGCTGCTGCTGCTGCTGATATTGTTGTTACTGTTGTTGTGTCTGTTGCTACTGTTGTTGCTGCTCCTGTTGTTGTTGCTGCTGCTGCTGATGATGATGTTGTAGTTGTTGTTGCGGTTGCTACTGCTACTGCGGTTGTTGCTGCTCCTGTTGTTGCTGCTCATGTTGTTGTTGTTTTTGTTGCTGCCGCTGCTGTTGTTGTTGTTGTTGTTGCTGTTGCTACTGCTGTTGTTGTTGCTACTCTTGTTGCTGCTGCTGCTATCTTTGTTGCTGCTGCTGTTGTTGTTGTTGTTGCTACTACTGTTGTTGCTGCTGTTGTTGCTACTGTTGTTGCTGTTGTTGTTATTGCTACTGTTATTGCTGTTGCTACTGCTGCTCCTGTTGTTGTTGTTGCTGATTTTATTGTTGTTGCAACTGTTGTTGTTGGTTATTGTTGTTGCAACTGTTGTTGTTGGTTATTGTTGTTGCTACTGTTGTTGCTGCTGTTGTTGTTGCTGCTGCTGCTGATATTGTTGTTGTTGCTACTGCTGCTGCGGTTGATGTTACTACTGTTGTTGTTGCTACTGTTGTTGCTGCTGTTGTTGTTGCTACTGCTGTTGCTGCAGTTGATGTTGTTGCTGCTGCTGTTGTTGTTGCTGCTGCTGTTGTTGTTGTTGTTGTTGCTGCTGCTGTTGATATTGTTATTGTTGTTGCTGTTGCTACTGTTGTTGCTGCTGTTGTTGTTGCTACTGTTGTTGCAGCTCCCGTTGTTGTTGTTGCAGCTGCTGCTGTTGTTGTTGTTGCTGCTGTTGTTGCTGCTGCTGATGTTGTTGTTGTTGTTGCAGTTGCTACTGCTGCTGCTGTTGTTGCTATTGTTGTTGCTGCTCCTGTTGTTGCTGTTGCTGCTGCTGCTGCTGCTGCTGCTGCTGCTGCATATTTTATTGTTGCTGTTGCTACTGCTGCTGCTGTTGTTGTTGCTACTGTTGTTGCTGTTGTTGCTACTGTTGTTGCTGCTGCTGATGTTGTTGTTGTTGCACTTGCTACTGCTGCTGCTGTTGTTGCTACTGTTGTTGCGGCTCCTGTTGTTGTTTTTGTTGTTGTTGCTGCTGCTGCATATTTTGTTGTTGCTGTTGCTACTGCTGTTGTTGTTGCTACTGTTGTTGCTGCTGTTGTTGTTGCTAGTGTTGATGCTGCTGTTGATGTTGTTGCTGCTGATGTTGTTGTTGTTCTTGTTGTTGTTGCTGCTGCTGTTGTTGTTGCTACTGCTGCTGCTGTTGTTGTAGCTACTGCTGCTGTTGCTGTTGTTGTTGTTGCTAGTAACACTGCTACTGCAGTTTTATCATGCCCATGTGTTTTCCATCTCCAGCCTCTCTTTGTTTTCATCTCTCTAACAGTCTCCAATTGATTCTGAATTGTCTTTTCCAATCCAGCTTTCTGTTCTCTTCTAGTTTAGATTCCAACTGGCATCTAGAATTGATCTCTTCCCAGGCACTCTCCAGTTCTTTGTCCAAAAATTCAATTTGTTTTTCCTTCTCCAGTTGAATATTTTACCTAACTCTTTTAAGTTCTTGTCTTCCTCCTTTGTGGACAAGAATTTCCACAAGGAGACATTTCCAGCCACAATCATTCTTACCAAAACAACATAGAACCAATTGCCACCCATCTTTTGGGGAACAATAGTTTCACCCTCAGTTCCAGTGACGAAGTCTGGGAGAAATTTCTCCAGAATTCCGATTGATTTCAGATCAATCCAGCTCCAGTTTCCGTTCCATAGAATGGACCTTTAGTTGACACCTCTGAAGAACCTGCCGCGAATTCCAGAATCCTCCGACCACAGGGAAGGAGGACAACAGTCGTTGGAGGACGGGAACGTCTCCGATCCCGCCGCCAAAGTTGTCATTCCTCTTGGGCAGTAGCCAAGAGACCATCCTGAACGCGAAGGAGTGTTGAATTTCCCTCAATTGTCCTTCAAGATCCATGAAATAGCTCTCACACGCCAACTGCTGCTCCTGAAGATCAGCTGTAAGGAGTGATGCGTT
>NC_090752.1:15250490-15252990 GCF_036898095.1 Palaemon carinicauda
GAAGGACTGATGGGGTGATTTTATTCTAAGGTTTAAGGGGTGGTAGGGTGACTTGGAACATAGGGGGTGCTTTGGGGTGACCTAGAACTTCAAGGGGTGAATTATAGCTGGAAGGGGTGATGGGTGATTTTATTATAAGGCTGATGGGGGGTTGGGGTGACTTGGAGCCTAAAGGTTGATTGGGGTGACATAGGACTTCAGGGGGTGATTTAGATCTTGATGGGGGTGATGAGGTAATTTTTTTCTAAGGTTGAAGAGGTGGTGGGGTGACTTGGAACCTAAGGGGTAATTGGAGTGACCTAGAACTTCAAGGGGTGATTTACAGCTGGAAGGGGTAATGGAGTGATTTTATTCTAAGGTTGAAGAGGGTTGGGGTGACTTGGAGCCTATGGTGTGATTGGGGTGACTTAGGACTTCAAGGTGTGATTTAGAGCTTCAAGTGGTGACTTACAGCTTGATGGGGGTGATTTTATTCCAAGGTTGAAGGGGTAGTGGGATGACATGGAGCCTAAGGGGTGATTGGGGGTGACCTAGAACTTCAAGGGGTGACTTAAAGCTTGGAGTAGTGATGGGGTGATTTTCTTCTAAGGTTGAAGAGGTGGTGGGGTGACTTGGAACCTAAGGAGTGATTGAGGTGACCTAGAACATCAAGGGGTGACTTAGAGATTGAATGGGTAATGGGGTGATTTTATTCCAAGGTTGAAGGGGTTGTGGGGTGATTTTATTCCAAGGTTGAAGGGGTTGTGGGGTGATTTTATTCCAAGGTTGAAGGGGTTGTGGGTTGATTTTATTCCAAGGTTGAAGGGGTTGTGGGTGAATTAAACTTAATAGGGGATTGGGGTGACCTAGAACTTCAATGGGTGACTTAGAGATTGAATGGGTGAAGGGGTGATTTTATTCCAAGGTTGAAGAGGTGGTGGGGTGAATTAAACTTAAGGGGTGATTGGGGTGACCTAGAACTTCAAGGGGTGCTTTAGAGGTTGAATGGGTGATGGGGTGAATTTATTCTCCTCAACCCGGAGACGTATAAGCATCCAAAAGTAAGGCCCGGGAGGGCCAGGCAATAGCTGGAGGTGACTCCTCAGCCGGGAGACGTATAAGCTTCCCAAAGTAAGACTCGGGAGGGCCAGGCAATTGCTGGAGGTGACTCCTCAGCCGGGAGACGTATAAGCTTCCCAAAGTAAGACTCGGGAGGGCCAGGCAATGGCTGGAGGTGACTCCTCAGCCGGGAGACGTAGAGAAAGTTGAGACTACTAAAGTACAGCTACAGAGTTGAGAGACTGCTATAGTTCAGCTACAGGGTTGAGACTCTGCTATAGTACAGCTCATGAAGGGCAGAGGCAAGGGACAATGACATTGCCCTATCATGCAGGACAATGGCCTAGAGTATGACCATATAAACATATGATAAGCGCCGAAGCCCTTCTCCACCCAAGTTAGGTCCAAGGAGGGCCAGGCTATGTCTGTTGATTACTCAGCAAATAGACCTATCGGCTCCCCCAAAACCCCCATCCTTAGCTTACAAGTATGGTAAAGTTGCAGTGACCAAAGAAACTAAAGAGCTTGAGCGGGACTCTAACCCTGTCTGGCGTTCACCAGTCAGGGACGTTACCACATGGGTATTAAATGTCAGTTCCTGCAGTATGATTGGGATTTTAAACTAAGGGACTAAATTGGTAAGTTCGACTGAGGAAAAGGCCCCAATGGAATGGATAAAAGGAATAATTTTCTCGATTTATAGAGATAAAGGGGTTGAAGGTTCTTAACTTTACCCAGTATACCATGGAAGGCGTAAGGTAGGATTTCCATTCCAAAAGAAAAGTAGATAACAAGGGAAATGTTGGGGAAAAATAATTTGGCTTTATGCTGGGGGAAAATGTGTGGATCCAGGGATTTTTTTTTTTTTAAAGTTAAGGGGGAATGTTTGTGGCAGCATACAATGATCTAGAACAAGCTTCTGATAGAATCGATAGAGAGGCAATGTGAAAACTATTGAGAATATATAATAGGCTTTTTAAATACAATATTTTTTTATGAAATGAGGCACGTGTTAGTGAATATAGTTGGGAGCGTGAAATGTTTGAAGTAAAAGTTGGTCTGAGACCAGGATGAATTATGAGTCCTTGGCAGTTTTAAAATTTTCATGGATATGAATTTTAGGCCAAAGTTGTACTATAAGAAAATTAGTTGTGAACGGGATGTGGATATAATTTAGCTTGTTTGCTGACGATTACGTTCATTGATAAAAAAAAAAAGGTAATTTTAATCGAAAATTCTCCGGAAAATATACTTTTTGCACCCGTGTTTCAGTAAAACAGACGTGAACGTAATTTTACCGTACTTTCTTATTACCTTTTACGGATTGGTGACTGTAATATCACTCCTTTACATCAATGTATCCATTTTTAAAACGGCAAATACCTTGCAACATTTATTCCATGATTTTTACCGTTAATTTGCGGCAAATGTTCAAGTGTGCTGATTGGAGAGTATGAAGACG
>NC_090752.1:15257990-15260490 GCF_036898095.1 Palaemon carinicauda
TGGGCTATTTTTCTCTATTAGAGCCCTTGGGGTTATAGCATCTTGATTTTCCAACTAGGGTTGTAACTTAGCTAGTAATAATAATAATAATAATAATGATAATAATAATAATAATAATAATAATAATAATAATAATAATAATAATAATAATAATAATAATAATAATAATACGTCATTGGAGTAAATTCAGTTTTGACTGAAAAAAAAAATCCTATTGTATTTGTGTTTTCTGATAAAGCTTGTAGAATATCTCCGTTGATACTTTAAACTTCTTGGAAAACCATTTGATTCCATAGTCTATTCCTATTAGTTTATAGTTTATATGTGTACGCGTATATGTATGAATTTTATTGCACATGTTTAAGTATAAGACGAGATGTTGCAGCTTAAATTTCTAACGACGGAAATGTCAGCTGATGAATTTTCGAAATGGAAACGGGTTTATTCTTAGAACGTCATCTATTGAAATTAATCAGTGTTTTGAGAAAATCCAATAAATTAAGTTTTGAGAGATTTATTACCAATAGTGTGTCTATATTTAAAGTTTTATCAGTATCCGAGATATATTTCATAGAAGTTTAGTGGGCGATATCCGATTATAAAATGACACTTGTTTGTCTGTAAACAATACAAAAGACAAGTCAGATACATCAGCTTTAAATGCCTTTTATGACTAGACATTGTATTATTGTTTGCCTCTGTATTATTATTTTTTTTTCTACATAGTTCAAACGTTTCCCTAAAGTTTTAATTTTATTATGAATTATCAATATCCTGGGAGATGTCAAAAATAGTGACTTTGATTTCATAAAGGTTTATTTACAGCTAGACCTTGTATTACTGTTTTGTACTGATTGTTGTTGTTGTTGTTGTTGTTGCAGTGCCTGGCCCCTCCGGCCAGACAATGGCTCTTTTAATTGAGCTTCGTTTTATAGTATGCGAAGCGTTGAAATTAGTCATAAATATGCTGAAACTTCTCTTAGTAAATAAAGATATTAACCTCAATGCCGGCAACACATTTTTCAGTTAGTTCTCACAATTCCAACCCTCTTTTGCATTCGGGGTTTCCCAGACTGTACCATTGAGTACTATGTACTCGAGGCCTTGGTATTACTACAGTAGATACATAGTTAATTATAACGGTCCTGCCTGTTGGAGTATTTGGCTTATACCATCCGGATTTTCCATGTAGTTGTAGCTTACCAAGTAATAATAATAACAACAACAACAACAACAACAACTATAATCACCATAAGCCTTAGTACTACACAATATTCTATGAATTTTATTTCTGCTTTGACCAGGATGTCGAATTTTTAGTTCTGCCAATTGAAACAGAACATATGAAGTTCAAGCATGTTGCAAATACATTTCTGTTGAACAGATTGACATAAATTTCTTTTCATAGTTTATTTGACTTTCTATTTAACATTATTACCGATCTTGATGTTTCATAATTTCTATTTTTCTTTTAAACAAATCATTACTGTTCTCTTTCCTTTTCCCACTGGGCTGCTTTCTCTTGGAAAATCCCTTTGGCTTTTAGTTTTTCGCTTTTCCAATTAGGTTTGTAGCTTGGTTAGTAATTAAAGGAACTCTTTAACTATTGAATCTTCCCTTGAACGTCCCTTTTGTTGACCGTCCAGCGGGGGTTTTAATGTAAAATTCAAATACCCTTCTTCATAATGCAAGAATGTCTCACCTTCTGTAATTTAAAAAGCAATAAGGGTCCCCTAATTCGTCAAATATGCAATGTTCTCTCTCTCTCTCTCTCTCTCTCACTCTCTCTCTCTCTCTCTTTCTCTCTCTCTCTCTCTCTCTCTCTCTCTCTCTTTTTTTTTCTTTCTCTTTCTTTCTCTTTCTTTTTCTATATCTCTCTCTCTCTATATCTCTCTCTCTCTATATCTATATCTCTATCTCTTATTTTCTTTCTCTTTCTCTTCCTCTTTCTCTTTCTTTCACTTTAGCGCTCTCTCTCTCTCTCTCTCTCTCTCTCTCTCTCTCTCTCTCTCTCTCTCTCTCTCTCTCTCTCTCTCTCTCTCTCTTTCATATTTTCTCTTTCTTTTTCCCTCTTTCCCTCTTTCTCTCTCTTTATCTATCCCTCTTTCTCTCGTTCTCTTTCTCTTTCCCTCTTTCTCTGTTTCTTTCTTTCTCTCTCCCTCTTTCTCTCTTTCTCTTTCTCTTTCCCTCTTTCTCTTTCTTTCTCTCTCCCTCTTTCTCTCTCTCTCTCTCTCTCTCTCTCTCTCTCTCTCTCTCTCTCTCTCTCTCTCTTTCCCTCTCTCTCTTTATCTTTCCCCCTCTCTCTCTCTCTCTTATATAACCCTCTTTCTCTCTCTCTCTCTCTCTCCTCTACTCTCTCTCCTCTCTCTCTCTCTCTCTCTCACTCAGAGTGCCACTATCTCTTCCCTAGGCACCACCCTGTCACCCCCCCCTCGTCCCATCCCTCCTTCAGGGATGGCAACATCATGTCGAACTTGTGCAGGGAAGCCCTCTTGCTTCT
>NC_090752.1:15265490-15277990 GCF_036898095.1 Palaemon carinicauda
ATTAAAATCTTTCACAAACCCACAACCTGACACAAACTCGCATACATAGAGAGAGAGAGAGAGAGAGAGAGAGAGAGAGAGAGAGAGAGAGAGAGAGAGAGAGAGAGAGAGAGAGAGAGAGAATCCCCTCTTTGTGCATTTGTACATTGAATTTTGCATGGAAAAACATTTTATAGTTTTGTTCTTTGTCGACAAATAGAGATTGAAATTGTATATACAGACGTGAGATTTTTTTTCCCTTGTTACATTGCATTGAATATTTTTGTAGGAATAGATAAAGGTGACGTGTGCAGGTTTAAGGATTTTATCTGTAACATTGTGTATTAAGACTTGGGAGTTAAACCACAATTTAGGTGTATCTATAAATAAAGTGTTCGATGGGATCTTCCAAAGGTAATTTATTGTTTTAATCTACACCTTTTAGTAAATACAGGTAACTTGTGCGAGTTTAGGTTTATTGTGGCAGGGTGGTAGCGTCCTTGCCAGGTGATTGCCTAACTGGGTTTTGAGTCCCGCTCAAACTCGTTGGTTCCTTTGGTCGCTCCAACCTCCCCATTCTTGTGAACTTAGGATGGGGGGGTTCGGGGGAGCCTGTAGGTTTATCTGCCGAGTCATCAGCAGCCACTGGCTGGCCCTCCTTGGTCCTAGTTTGGGTGGTGAGGGGGCTTGGGTGCTGATCATATGTATATATGGTCAGTCTCTAGGGCATTGTCCTGCTTGATAGAGCAATGTCACTGTCCCTTGCCTCTGCCATTCATGAGCGGCCTTTAAACCTTTAAACATAGTGTCGTCATTTGTATGATGAAACTTGCATAATGGAAGTGTAGGTGTAAACCTCGCAGAGTAGATATTTTTTTATTTGCATGTCAGGCGAATGTTTTCTAAACATAATTCATTTTAAGCTCAGTAAGTGGGTGAGAATTTTTTTTTTTTTTTTTTTAAATCATGTTTCCGGTATTCCTTTCAAAACTGCCTCGAAGCAAACCTGTTAATTTTCAAAAGATGCACTTTTGTTTAATGTATTCCTGGTACACCTTGCTCTGAGAAAGTGCACCCAGTCACACCCTTAATACTGGGTGAGTTTCTGTGTTTAACCCTCCCCCCCCTCCAACTCCTCTCCCTCCACTATCTGTTTACTCGTCGCGAAGTAATGGTGTGACAGGGTACATACTACTTTGGAGCAAGATGTGCCAGGGACTCCTAGATCCAACTGTACATTGTATATATGAAAAGAAAAGCAGTTTATTTAAATATTGCTTACTGATTTGGATATATATGAATTCTATCATATTTACAGTTCAGAGTTATCTGTTGGTAAAATGCTTTAATGTTTTATCAATCTTCTTTCAATTCCTTTATCTCTTATCGTTCTCTAAAATAATAGAAATAAAAGCACTAGAAAGCAAGTTGGGATTACTTGTTAGGGTTATATTGAGTTTATTTCATATTTTGTATGTTGTTTTTTACATTTTTATAAATTGCATTTGTTTTTCACGCCACCTTTCTGATACACAAGACAAAACTGACAGTTCGGTGTCCTTTTTAACTTGGGATCAAATCCCTTTACATCGAAACACTGACTATACAGTAATGTAAGCGGAGTAAATGTTTTTTTAGCTTTGATTTACAGACTCATTTTAGTAGTCTTTTACTGTTTCTTTTATAATTTCGAGGCAAAACATTTACATTGTTTAATTCTGGTTATGTGAGTGGACAGTGGTATGTCGTTAATGGTTATTGGTCTTTCTTTTTGTTTCCATTTTCATACAACATATAAGTTTGTACTGTGTGTGAATGTTTTTTATACACTTAGTTTTATATTACATATCATACTCTGTTTTTATGTACCACTTTATATCGGTTATGAATATTTTCAACTTTGTAATGTACAACTCTCTTTAAGCCTTAATATTGATCTTATTTTTTTTCTTAATTGCGTAAATTGTGCCTTTTAAACAATTGTACACATGAAATTTTCAAAACGTAAGCCAAAATACTGCAAAATTTAAATGCATTTTTTTATGTACGACTTTATATCGGTTATGTATATTTTCAACTTTATATTATACAAATTGCTTTATACCTTTTTATGGATTGTTTTTTTAAATTGCATTTTCGTTAATGAAGTATGCCGCATTTATTTCATATTAAACCTTCAATTCAAACTTGCTATTCGTCACCCTCATAAACTAACTGCCTAAATCATTTTCCTCCACTTGTTGGGAAATGAAAAAAAAACCTTCTCATTTCCCTAATTCTTTATACCATTGTCATGAGCTTCAATTCACAAATTCTTAATAGAAGAATGTGTGAATTAGAATTTATTAATTGAAGCTCAACACAATGATATAAAGAATTAGGAAATGAGAAGGTTTTTTTTCTATTTCCCAGCAAGTGGAGAAAATGACTTAGGCAGTTAGTTTATGAGGGTGACGTATTGTAGAAAAGTTAAAGAAATAAAAGAACAAAAACTGTGGCAAGCGACTGTGGCTCTCTGTCGCTCATCCCCGCCACAGGCGTGGCATGGCTTTGAAAAACAATGGAAACCTATGGGAGATCACATCCCCGCCACACGATGCTGTGGCTTTGTGGTGCCACAGAGTCGCTAGTGTGCTCCCGGCCAAAGAAATAAAAGAACAAATTCCTAGACAGTTTAGAAGAGTTGGAGCAGAGCCAACTAGTGTTTGGAATATACGATAGACAATAGGTGATTAGGGTTTACATACTAAGCAGTTATTTATGATTATTGTTAGTTTTTTTTTTTTCCTTAAATAAGAGAACAATCCAGGCTGTGCGGTGATTTGGTTTTGGTAATGTTGGATGTTTATAGTTCAGTTTAAAGAAAGTTTTCAGATATGCAAATGACCCTTTTCCTTACTGTCGTGTGGCAAATGAAATTAAAAGAGAAATAAAAGGAAAGAAAGCAGGAATTACTAAGTTGAGATTTGTAAATAAATGATAATGGGAGATGAGATTGCTTAAGTGGACTTAACACTAAGGAAGCTATCATATTAATGAAGACAATGTTGAATTTGATTTAATTGTAAGAAAATTATGGTAACAGTAATTAAAATGATAGGCTCTGTGAGTTGTGAATAGATAAAGATGATAAAACAGAATATTTATTTAGTTGTAGAGAATTAAGAATATTTAGAAGTAATGGTACATAATTAAATATTACACTCGCTAACTAAAGAAGTTGCCTAATTTATTAAACAGGCTATTGAAGTTAGAAATAAAAGTATGCAAACTGTGCAGTGTGTGTAGGAGGTAAGTAATTAATGGCAATGAACTTGCTGTAGATTGCAGTGATTTTCTCCACGTTTCTAGTGGTGTGCCCAGAAGCATAGGGTTGTGGAGAGAGCATCGAGGAATCTGGAACCTGGAGTAGATTTTAGCATTCATAGGAAAACACAAGAAATTATTATTCGAGTAGTTGCAGGTAACAAAGTTTAATTTGGAAAGATTTGGGTAGCCTTTGTGAAATAAACTCCAAAGTATTAGGACGCCATAGTGAAATGAATGATAACGCATTAAGACCTTTTGAACCAAATTTCGAAAAGGTGTATTGGAAATTATGGACAAAAATCGAAATATGTGGGCCTCAGTAATGTACTTTTGAAAATATGTGCTTGTTAACTCCCAGCTATTGGGCATCGATATAAGAGTTTGAATAGAAAAAAAACTTTGGGCCGATCTTTAAAAACCTTATTATATTTTGGTAACTGTAGTGACTTATCTATAATATAGTTATGATTTAATTAATTCGTATTATATGGATCTCATACACCTATGCTATGACGAAGCGAGGAAAGGAAATAAATTTGAAATTTACTAGATTTCATGAATTTGGTTCGTGTCTGATTCATTATAACACCCGAAACTTCTCGGTCAGAATAAATCTTATTATATGATTATCATCAAAATTTTAAAAAGAAACGATTTTAATGTTTTTTTTTAAAGGGTTATACCAAGATTTCGGACCTCAATTTTACTGTTAGTCCATGAAAATCTATTAATCACAATTAAGGATGATTAGTGACATTGTAGATCCTAGATTTTATCTCTTATCTTTCCATCATGGGTGTCTTCAGCTCTCTCTCTCTCTCTCTCTCTCTCTCTCTCTCTCTCTCTCTCTCTCTCTCTCTCTCTCTCTCTCTCTCTCTGTTCCATAGGTAATGAGCAATGCTTCTGGTATGTATATATACGAAAACTTTTTAAAAGGCTGTGTTCCACGACGCCTGAGAACTTTATATCAATCAATTGATAAATTGAGACTTTGCTAAATAAATTTTTTGTTCTTCTTTGCTTTGGGTGTGCAAGTGCTTTGATCAACGATGTGTAATTTATTCAATTGTGTTACACAGCTTGACAAAATTATTTACAGTATGTATATTAGGATTATAAAGTTTCATGACTGTTCCGTTACTTTGATGTCGTCAACGTTTTTATCATTGTTCCGTTACTCAGCAATCATTTAATTTGATATCGTCAAAATTTTTATCGTTGTTCCGTTACTCAGCAATCATTTAATTTGATATCGTCAAAAATTTTATCATTGTTCCGTTACTCAGCAATCATTTAATTTGATATCGTCAAAAATTTTATCATTGTTCCGTTACTCAGCAATCATTTAATTTGATATCGTCAAAAATTTTATCATTGTTCCGTTACTCAGCAATCATTTAATTTGATATCGTCAACATTTTCATCGTTGTTCCGTTACTCAGCAATCATTTAATTTGATATCGTCAAAAATTTTATCATTGTTCCGTTACTCAGCAATCATTTAATTTGATATCGTCAAAAATTTTATCATTGTTCCGTTACTCAGCAATCATTTAATTTGATATCGTCAAAAATTTTATCATTGTTCCGTTACTCAGCAATCATTTAATTTGATATCGTCAACATTTTCATCGTTGTTCCGTTACTCAGCAATCATTTAATTTGATATCGTCAACATTTTTATCATTGTTCCGTTACTCAGTAATCATTTAATTTGATATCGTCAACATTTTTATCATTGTTCCGTTAGTCAGCAATCATTTAATTTTATATCGTCAAAATTTTTATCATTGTTCCGTTACTCAGCAATCATTTAATTTGATATCGTCAAAATTTTTATCATTGTTCCGTTACTCAGTAATCATTTAATTTGATATCGTAAAAATTTTTATCATAGTTCCCAAGAAATATAGTGTTCATTTGGTAAAATGGGTAAGATTTTCGAAATATGGAATAGAAGAAAAATTAAGATTAATATACCAGCAAAGCCATTCCCGAATGAACCAATGAAAATATTGCCTTATACATTTTTCATTGTATTTTTATCTCAACTAAAATCTGCTGTTTCTGTTTTCATCATTATCAATAATCGTTATTAATACTAGCCAATAGTAAATCATTCTGTATAATTAAATTATTGAATTAACTCAAAATTTTGGTAGTTGCTTAATCAAATTGATTTATAAAGTATGTCACTAATACAATAACAGTAAATCTCTTTAATTTCCCTTCTAATATAAGAGGGATATAACATATCCTTTGGGTCCAGTAAGTCACATAGCGAGATTTATTGCATTCCTCCATTTCATTAACGAGATCGACCATTCTTTACTTTAGTCTTTTTATATATATTAATTCTTACATAGATATCCTACCATGACGAAAATTAATTATTTGAATTATATTTTCATTTGAATTATATTTTTCATAAATTCTGCTTTGAACGTTTGCTGTTAAAATAGCGTGTTTTCATATTTTGGAAATTAACATATTTGTTTTTAGAACGCGTGTACAGTCACTCATATAAGTTTGTGGATGTCCGGGTGCTTAAGAAAGATTTCTATTTCACCCCTTTTCTGGACGACAGGTTTCCGGGAGCGCGAAACACAGTTGAATATTTGACCGGTTTCGCGCTCCCAGACACCTGTCGTCCAGAAAGCAGTGAAATGGAAATTTCTCCCAAACACCCGGACATCTACGAACTTATGTGAGTGACTCTACAAACACTGAATATTACTTACTTTCACTTTTATACTCTTCAAGTTGTTTTACTGTTTTCTAAATGCAATAATACAAGAGTTTGTCCCATTTGGTGACCGGGAATGGTCGTAAGAGAATTTTTATATTCTTAAATTGATGAGCGGGAATGGTCGTAAGAGAATTTTTGTATTCTTTAATTAATGACCGGGAATGGTCGTAAGGGAATTTTTATATTCTTTAATTGATGACTGGGAATGGTCGTAAGGCAATTTTTATATTCTTTAATTGATGACCGGGGATGGTCGTAAGGGAATTTTTATTTTCTTTAATTGATGACTGGGAATGGTCGTAAGGGAATTTTTAGATTTTTTAATTGATGGGAAAAGTATTATGGTTTTTTTTTTTTTTTTTTTTTTTTTTTTTTGGCGGGGGAGACTTTTATATCCTAATTCATCTGTTGGGTGATGAGTGAGGGGTCCAGATTAAGCCTTTTACGGTTAGCCATTGGATAAAGTCCAATACAGGTAAAAGGACAGTCTAATCTAAGCTAACCGCAGACTTGTTTATGTCAGATGGGTTCCACGATACGGATAACTTTCGTCAAAGTTTAAAGTGTTGTTGTCCATTATTTGGTCGCAGGCAGTCTTAAATTACGGTTTCTTTTGACTGTATAAGTCATTTCTTGAGTACTCGGTTCAGCCAGTCAGTCTGAGGTTACTATTATACATGGATTTATTTATGAACTCCCATAGTGTATCGGACATAACCCCTGATAACAGAATCCAAATTTATTGACGCAGTAAAAAATTGAATACACATACTATATATATATATATATATATATATATATATATATATATATATATATATATATATATATATATTACATACTATATATATATATATATATATATATATATATATATATTTATACATATATATTTGTATATATATATTTATATATATATATTTATATATATATATTTATATATATATATTTATATATATATATATTTACTATATATATATATATATTTATATATATATATATATATTTATATATATATATTTATATATATATATTTATATATATATATTTATATATATATATTTATATATATATATATATATATACATATATATATATATATATATATATTATATATATGTATATATATATATTTATATATATATATATGTATATATATATATATATATGTATGTATATATATATATATTTACATATATATATATATATATATATATATATATATATATATATATATATATATATATATAATATATATATATATATATATATATGTAAATATATATAATCATTAAAGTAATATGAGACACACACACTCTCTCTCTCTCTCTCTCTCTCTCTCTCTCTCTCTCTCTCTCTCTCTCTCTCTCTCTCTCGATATTGCCTGAGAGAAATGCAGTCCGTTCACGTTCATAGTATGATTAAAATAGCATCAGAAGGTAATAGATCAGGTGAAATTTTAAAAATACTATTAATAATTGTGGGAATATTTTTTTTTTTTCATCTGTAGAGCATATTTTGAAATCTGTTGACTTTGAAAACTTATTTTCGTCGCAGTATTTTTTTCAATAACTAAATTCTCAGCATATGCCCATGAATTGGGAATAATTAGGACTTTATTTCACATCCGTTTCCGTTTGTGTATGATTTTTTTTCTCGTAATTAACTATATCCGTGAAGAAAAAAAAAACTTATTTTGATGTTTGGTTTTAAATAGTTGTATTGTAGTACACTTAAATTTTAATCGGAAATTCTGCGTAAAAATATACTGTTCTCAGCTATATTTCAGTAAAATACAGGCGACCGTAATTTCTACCTTACTGTATTATCATTTACGGTTTGGTGACGTAATATCAGTCCTTAACGTCAATATATCCGTTTTTAAAACAGTAAATGCCTGGCAATATTTATATATTCCAGGATTTTTACCGTTTTTTACGGCTAATTTATAAGTGTATCCAGAAAACTCATCTGTATCCGACGAGCGTTTGAATATGGAGGTTTCTCTTTCTGAAAAGAAGATTAATCTTCTGTTATACAGACGACGTTGATGAGGTCCAAAAACACTGAAAAGAGTAATGCTTTCCGACATGGTATAATTTAGATGGGTGCGATAGTTGAGAATGTGTTAATGCTCTCTTTTGTATCCTGCGGTTTGGGGGAATGTGAGAAATGGTAGTAGATAAGAGCTCTCTTAATATAATTTCGTTAGGGGTAAAAATATTTCGTGTGGGTCAAAATAACTAGAGACTTTCGAATATATCATTGACTTATCATCATGTCCTCCTACGCCTATTGACGTGAACGGCCTTGGTTAGATTTCGCCAGTTTATTTATCTTGAGATTTTAAATCAATACTTCAACAGTTATCATCTCTCATTTCCAGCTTCATAGTCCCCAGCCATGTAGGTCTGGGTCTTCCAACTCTTCTAGTGCCTTTTGGAGGTCAGTTGAAAGTTTGGGGATAGTGAAGAGCATGCCCAAACCATCTTCATCTACCCTTCATTATGATCTTTTTGTTGGCCCAGTAAAATTAAAAAGTTGTGTAGGATTTGTTATTGTAAACTTAACGTTGCAACCTTAATAAGGCCAGGCTTTTAAAACATGCTGGGTTATGTCTTTTTAGATTAAGTACTTTTAACTTATTCCAAAACGTCCAAAATATTTTTCATTTTCGTCATATGCTCAAGTCAGAAATTATCTCTTACCAGCAATAGTATATATTTCCTTTTCGGTAATGATAATAGATGCAACCTAAATTAGGAAGTAATTGGAGCAAGTCACTTTACTCTTCATTAGGATTGTGGTAGACTATTGAAAACGTCCCTGTCTAGCATTCTGTTGTACTGGGGTTAGAGACCCCTTAAAGCTCGATAGTTTCTATAAATATTTGCAACCTCTCCGTCTTTCTGAGAAAGGGATGGGGAAGGGGTTGCTGTTGGGTAGAGCCTATGGGTCTACCTGCTAAGTCATCAGCAGCCATTGCCTGGTTCTCCCTGGTGAGGACCAGGGAGAACCAGGCAATGGAGAGGGAGTTTGGGCACTGATCTTATGTGTATATGGTCAGTCTAGGATAATGTTGCTTCTTGCCTCTGCCCTTCATAAGCGCCATTTAAACCTTTAAGACTAGCTACCTTTACATACATAACGATCTGTGCAAGAGCCCGTGTTTTACATAAGGCAAAACAGTCTAATAAACAAGCAAAGCGTATCTGAGTGGTACATCACTACTTTTTCATTTCCTAGGCCTTCCAACTTTTGAGTAATTGATTTGTTGTTAAGAAATTGCGAAATATTGTAGAATATACTAAACAACGGGATCCTTGGTATTGTATGTTTTTTTCATGCTGAACGTGGGAAGATAAGTAGGAATAAGGAAATTATTATTATTATTATTATTATTATTATTATTATTATTGTTGTTGTTGTTGGTACTAGTTAAGCTACGACTCTCTTTGGAAAAGAAGAATGTTACAAGCCCAAGGGAAAGTAGCCTAGTGAGGTAAAAAAATAAAGAATAACGAAACAAACTACGATATATTTAATTAATGAACAAAAAAATGAGATTTTAAGGTCAGTAACAACCTTAAAACAGATCACTCATAATATGTAAACTATAAACCTAGCCTTGTCAACGAGACTAAAGTAATGAATGATAAGACGTAATATTTATTTTATGAAAAACCTAAATGACCCGTCAAGTCCCATAACTAATTCTCCAGTTAGACCATATTGCCTTCTGTCAAATCAATGCCCTTAATCTATCTTTTGATCAATAAATCCTAGAATCTGACTTTCACTCTGTTTGCTGTTAATCTTCATCACATTTTCCTTTTCGGACTGCTGCCAGTTTTTTTTCTAAGAGATGATTTATTGCCTTTCTCCATGCCATCTGTTCGCTGCACCAGAAGTGCTAGTCTAAATTATAGTAGGCTAGTGACTAGAAATCTCTCTCTCTCTCTCTCTCTCTCTCTCTCTCTCTCTCTCTCTCTCTCTCTCTCTCTCTCTCTCTCTGTAAGAGTCTTATTGATAATTTTTTTTAAATTCAGAAAGTCTGTCATGAACTCATTGGTATTTTAGTCTCTCTCTCTCTCTCTCTCTCTCTCTCTCTCTCTCTCTCTCTCTCTCTCTCTCTCTCTCTCAGTTGTTGTATGATTTTAATTGTTAATGTTATGTTCCTGTCAAGATGTCGGTATTTTAGTTATAGGCATGTTTTAATGTGCATGGTTCATTATATTTCATATTTTACTGAGTATGCAATGATATATTTTTTCAGTATATCGTGATATTATTATTTTAATTCTTTATATCAATTTCTTTATTTCACTTGATAGTCTATGTGCAAAACCCAGCTAATAAAATTTCCCAATTTGCATTATCATTTTGCGATAGTCCTCGTTAGTGCTTATGTCAGGCTGACATAAGTCTTTTTATAATTTGTTTAGAAAATATGTTTTTAAAATATTTTATTTCAATTGTTCATTTTTCTTCAGATCGTTTATTTATTTCCTTATTGCTTGTACTCGCTGGGCTATTTTTCCCTTTTGGAGCCCTTGGGATTATAGCATCTTGCTTTTCCAACTAATATTGTATCTTGGCTAATAATAATAATAATAGTAATAATAATAATAATAATAATAATACATTATTCTCATTTTAACTAGGCGTAGAATAAAGAAAATTGTATTGCTGGTTTTATTTCTGAATTTATATGGATTCATTAAGGAGGAAATTGAGGAAGGCTACATTTTTGGGGGAAAGAAACCTAACAATGCAAACAAGTTTCAAAAAAAAAAAAAAAAAAAAAAACGCTAATCATAACTCAAAGGTAATTTGGAGCTTTCAAATTTAAATAATAACTTTCAATATCACTGAAAGTGTGTTCTTAAAAGGGTCAGGATATGGGTGAACTGTTGAGAAATTAAATATCTTATGATGAGTGTTTATTGGAAAAACTAATTTTCGTAAGCGTTATTTTTAACAGCTACTTATTGTCCGTTTAAGCCCTGTAATTCTAAAGCTATCCGGGATTAAAGGTCGAACCGTACTTCTGATTTTTTTCTTTTTCTTTTCGAAAGCCTTCTGAAATTTACATGCGTTTTTTTCGCATTTCCTTATATATTCATTTTCATTTAAGAGAATTTAATTATTATTGAAAACATGTGTATATATATTCCTAAATTTGATTGTACCTGAATTACGCATAAAACTACTACTAGTAGTAGTTGGTGTTGTCGTTGTTGTTGTTGCTGGCGGTGGCCTTCTTAAGTTCTGTCATACAAAAATAAAATACCAAATAGGAAAAAAGGATGGTAAAGGATAGGAAAATTTGAAGTAGATCCATGTCAAATTAAAAAAAAATCAAGGACTGAACAGTATGAAGATTGAAATTTATGTTGCGTAAGGTAGAAATTCCATCTTTTTTAAAATTAACCCCATCCATCATACACTGACCGTTTGATCTCCTTCTCTGTGCGGTACTTAATTTGTTGAGTCCCACAGCCTTGGGCGACTTGGTAAGCCGCCTCTTATATAAGTACCAAGATGAGGAGGATAGTTTTTTACCTCCTTTATTTCTTCTATTAACGTGTGTTTTTTCCCAGTTGTATGGGGTAAGCAGTAATATCCGTCGTCTGGATGTGTTTTAAACATTATAGATGCAGTCTGAGCAAAGATCTGTTATTAATTTTATTCTTCAGGTTTGTCTCCATTTGAAGGATTTTGCTTTGGCTTTGGGGTAAACCGTAGTCCCCCGATCGGCTGCCCTGCTTGACATCCCTTTAAACCCGGTAACTTATGTCCCTGTGCTGGTTCTTGGCTGAATTATGGTACATGATTTCTGTGTAATTTTTAGGTTTATTGAAGTTGCAGAGTTTTTTCATTTTATGAACTGCCTACAGTGCACCTCAAGCTGTACACTGTAGGCATTATTTCAAGGCTTTTGAAGTGTGTTACGCGTACAGGCCCTTTAGTTACAATCCCTTTATGGACTAGCTTCTTGGCCTAGTTCAGTGGTAACATGTTCGCCTAGAATTCACATGGCAGCAGATCGATCCCTGCCGGGGACCGTGAGTATAAGCTGTTTACTGTGGAGGCCATTACTATTGTTGGGCTCCACAGTGGGGGGGGAGGGTGTGCTTGCCCTGCTGACGTTCTGGTGAGCGTCCATCCTGATGAAACTGGAACTGAAACCTAACACCTTTACCGTTACCTTTTGTATACTGTACCGCTATTCCGTTTTCTTTTTTCTATCTTGCTAACCAACCTCTTTACTGTTTTCATCCTATTGCCCCAGCTGGGTTTGCCCCCCCCCCCCCCCCCACCCCCACCTCCGTTATACAATTGTACTGAATGACCACCAGGTTCTAGAGGTAAGTCTTATGCTGAAAACGTAAGTTCAATTAAAGAAATTATTTAAGTTTCTTTTATATACACTTAATAACGTAATTGCAATTGGAAATTC
>NC_090752.1:15285490-15287990 GCF_036898095.1 Palaemon carinicauda
GCCGAGAATTGGATTTTAGGAAAATCTTCTCAGTCACTTTATCCCTCCGGGAGGCATATTTATGGTCTGCTGTGACACCATTGTAGGAGGAATTATGAATTCGTTGCGACTTCGTGTCTGCTTTTTTTGTTTGTTTGTTATTAGACGCTGAGAAACGGCATCAAGGCTTATTTATTATCAAGTCTTTGTGGATTGCGTCACTCTTCTTATTAGGGTAATTAATGATTCGTCATTTAAGGAGGATGGCTCGCTTATTTTTCTTTGGGTTATAGATTTTTTTTTGTTTATAAAATACACATTTACAATCTTGCAATTTCAACATAGACATCATATTTTTTTTTTTCCTTTTACTTATACCGTATTTACAATTGCAATTTTACTATTTATCTAAATATGTTTTTAGATAAAAAATATATCGACTCGTGAATATTTTTAATAGAAGTTTCAAATCCTATTTTATTCACATTAAACGTATATATCATTCTACTTATAATATATTTAAGTAATTGCTGGTCAGTAGAATTTTTCGAAATAGAAGCATTGTCGGGAGTAAAGCTGTAGTATGACTGGTAAACTACTTCTGTATGTCCTTTGTATTATGATATTAGAAAGGGATGGAAATTTAATAGAAATAGGAATGGAATAGAAATAGGGATAGAAATGAACAGTGAGCGATTGTGACACAGTTCCGATCAAGCGATAGGCAGAGAATTGTATGGCGAGATAAGGTGAAGGATGATATGGAGAGAAGAGGTTTGGTGGAAGAGGAGGCCTTTGATCAAAGGCATTGGAGAGGAGGCATCAGGCAACCGACCCCTTAATGTAGGGATAACGGTGGGGAAGATGATGATGATTACTGTTGAAACATAAGGATAATATGTCGAATTCCCATGTAAATATATACCTTAATATAGTATATAAGCTAACACTAACTCTAGCAATTATTAGACGTATTTAGTGAGAGATAGAGAGGAAATAGGTGAATTTTGTGAGACCGATTCCATTTCTTTACAAATGCATAAAAATGTACATCTTGGAATATATTAAATTACCATGAAATATTGTACTAGCGTGTTTATTTTTAGTATATCGAGTCTTTGTTTTCTGGTTTATGTCCATTTTGTTATTGGAGCGATAGTTAAATTTGGTTCAATCAATTAGGCTAGGTATATAATGTTATAGAATATTTCGAATTTTCAGGAATTTTTTATATAGACATTTTTGTTTCTTTTTTCTGTCGTAGAAAATAATTTTTTTTTTCCCGGTGTAAACCTCGGCTACATGCTGACTGGACATTATTATACTGTCTAGAAGCATAATGAATGCTTGATATATATATATATATATTATATATATATATATATATATATATATATATATATATATATATATAATATATGCATATCAATATAACAATTGCAATGATAATCCTAACTTAACGATTTCTTCACACTTGCCTCGCATCGCATATAATTACAATTTTTTTTTAATCTTTTATTGTGAAATACACATTTACAATCTTACAATTTATAACATATACATCGTAGTACTGTATATTTACATAAATAGTTTTTTTATTCTACATATAATGTATTTACAATTAAAATTTTTACTATTTATACAAATGTTTTTAAATCGAAAATATATCTAGTCGTGAATACTTTTTACTAAAATTTAAGATCGTATTTTCAATGGGAGTGGGCTTACGAATAACTACTACTATCGTTTGTTTTCCAAAATGACCAAGTGCGGAAGAAAATTCTTCTTCCGTATCCAAAACGTATGGAGAAACTAATATGTTAACGTATTATAGTTATATCTTATATAGTGTAGCTGTGTGGCGACCCCCACCAACTCTGCCTTGAAAGGTGAAACCGCTACACCTACTAAATCCATATTGCCTCCAGCCATCCACTCCGCCCTTTCTTGTTAATGGATATCACCATCAGGTGGAGTCAGAAGAAAGCCCTGCAGGGAAAACTGAATACTGAATCCATCCGACGCTCCACAGCTCTTAATGGAAAGAGGCATATCATGACGCACAATGTACGTACACACATACACACACACACACACACACACACATATATATATATATATATATATATATATATATATATTATATATATATATATATATATATATATATATATGTGTGTGTGTGTGTGTGTGTGTGTGTGTGTGTGTAAAGGTGTGTGTGTATATATATATATATATATATATATATATATATGCATATATATATATATATATATATATATATATATATATATATATATATATATATATATTTATATACATATAAAGGTATACTTTGCATTTATGGATCTGGAGAAAGCTTATGATAGTTTGAAAAGGATGTGATGTGAAATGTGATGGGGTTAATATATGGAGTTGATGGAAAGCTGTTGCACGCAGTGAAGAGTATGCGTAGGCAGTAAAACGTGTGTTAGGAAAGGGAATGAAGTAAGTGAGTGGTTTTCAGTGAAAGTGGGGCTGA
>NC_090752.1:15293764-15298764 GCF_036898095.1 Palaemon carinicauda
AATACTTTTATATCGACTGCTCTAAGTTTCCCAGTGGTGTATAGATATGTACACCTCTCTAAATATTTGTCATTTGTAAGATTGAGAATCGTCAAAATTGCTTTGATATTCTTATATGTCTGCAAGATTTCCTAGAAGTTTTTTTAAATTCACCTAAAATTAAAGTGTGTAATATTCAAAGCAAAATATAGTTTTCAAATTTAACTCTTAGAGGGTTGTGGTAATAACTAAAAGATTTCAGTGTTTGTGTATTAAAAATCTTCGCAATTGTTTATCATAGAAATTTTCCCGTAATTTACTGAAATTATAGTTTTTTTTTTTCAAGACAGATTCGATTAAAATCAACTACTTTGGATATTTAACTAAAATCATTTGAATGTTGGCCAATTTGCTAATTGCTATGTTTAATTTTCAGTGATGTTTGAATGGATATTGCTACAGCTAAATGCGGTTGTCTTGATTTTCACATACACACGTACATGTATACAGTATATATATATATATATATATATATTATTTATTATATATATATATATGAATATATATATATATATATATATATATATGAATATATATATATATATATATTACATATATATTATATATATATATATTATATATCTATATAATATATATATATACATATATATAAATATATATATATATATATATATATATTACATATATATTATATATTATATATATTATATATCTATATAATATATATATATATATATATATATACATATATATATATATATATATAAATATATTATATATATATATATATATACATATAAATATATATATATATATATATATATTTATGTGTATGTAATCTAAGAAAATCACAATTAAAAGTAGCAATATCCATTCGAATATTACTGAAAAATAACATTAGTAAATTGGCCAACATTAAATATTCATAGTATTTAATTCTACTGAAATATATATATATATATATATATATATATATATTGTGTCTGTGTTTGTGTAAGTACACGCGCCTGTGTCTGCCAAAGAAAATGAGAAATATAAAAAGCCTTTAATTACTTTAGTAATTATGTGCGTGTATATTTAAACATTTGTCATCGAAACATGTTAATATAAATATATAAAGTATATTAAAAACATTAGAGTTGTTGAAAAGCAAAATGTGTGAATCACAGGAAATTAGAGCTATCATTACATCGAGAAATCTCCCCCTTGATCTCGAGAAAAGGATTAATTGAGAGTTGGTCATTTCATTCAGATGAATTATTTGTGCTGTTTTATTCACAGGATTTCAGTCACTCCTTCGCTTTTTGACATGGGTTAAATGCCTAACTAGAAGGGCACTCAGTAGAGCGCAGACCTCCACCGCAGCAGCTTATTTCTCGACCTTTTGCTCGACCTTGACCTCTGACCTTAACGTGTATTAATTGGCGTGGATTTTCATACACTCAAATATTGACCTTTGATATTAACATGTATTAATTAGCGTCGATTTTCACACACTCAAATATGAACCAATTTTGAAGTCTCTGTGACAACGATGTCCAAACTTATAACTGATTACGGGAATCGGACATTTTGCTTGACCGTGACATTAATCTTTGACCTTGACCTTCCAAAATTTAATAATTTCCATCTTTTACATAACAGCTAATCCATGCAAGTTTCATTACTCTACAGTTAAAATTGTGGCCAGGAAGTTGTTCACAAATAAACACACAAACAAACAAACAGTGCGGAGGTAATTATTTGTGATTTTCTTTATACCTAGAGGCCAGTGGAACTGGCAACCTAAGCATCTTATGTAACCAATTTTCGATGAAGAGTAACGGAAGTGAATAAATCCTTAATTCGATTAAAAAGAATTTGTTCATAAATATAGTGCAATTAAACATTTCTCCTGAGGTTATATTTAATTGGTTATTCATTTTGCGTTCGTATTTTCATTTTGTAGAAAATTATGTATATATATTATATTTATATATATATATATATATATATATATATATATACTGTATATATATACACACATATATATAGATAGATATAGATAGATAGTATTATTTTGAACTCGCTCTCTCTCTCTCTCGCTCTCTCTCTCTATCTCTCGCTCTCTCTCTCTATCTCTCGCTCTCTCTCTCTCTCTCTCTCTCTCTCTCTCTCTCTCTCTCTCTACGGATTTTGATATGAAATTGTGATCTTGATGTATGCATTGTATTGCAAATTAAAAAGAATTCTAAGATGGTTATTTTTTAACTAATAGTTTCAGGTGGCCTGTTATGGAACCTGCACTCACAGAATCATTTTGTGAGGATTATATTCTTACTTGGATCTTTTACTTCTTTTTAAGATCCGGTATTATTGGAATCTTATCTTTTGGGATTAAATCGGATCACAATGAAATGACGTCTGAGGCGGATGTTCCGTTGTATTAGAAGATAAAATGGTCAATTCTTTTTCGACAGATTTTTCTGCCATAATAATTGCAACAATATTAGTGTGGGATTTTACGAAACGAATATTTTTGTTTGTGATATTATTTGTGTTTACTTTATCAATGATAAATTTTATTTTTAGGATTGCTTGTATACAGTACAGTAATATTTTATATATGAAATATGTTTTGATGTACTGTTTTTTGAATATTTTATTTCCTTATGTCCTTTCCTCTCTGGGCTATTTTTCTCTGTTAGAAACCTTGGGGTTATAGCATCTTGCTTTTCCAACTAGGGTTGTAACTTAGCTAATAATAATAATAATAATAATAATAATAATAATAATAATAATAATAATAATAATAATAATAATAATAATAATACGTCATTGGAGGTAAATTCAGTTTTGACTGAAATTTTTTTTTCCTATTGTATATATGTGTTTTCTGATAAAGCTTGTAGAATATCTCCGTTGATACTTTTAACTTCTTGGAAAAAGCATTTGATTCCATAGTCTATTCCTATTAGTTTATAGTTTATATGTGTCCGCGTATATGTCTGAATTTTATTGCACATGTTTAAGAATAAAACGAGATGTAGCAGCTTAAATTTATTACGACGGAAATGTCAGCTGATGAATTTTCAAAATGGAAGCGGGTTTATTCTTTGAAAATTAATCAGTGTTTTGAGAAAATCCAATAAATTAAGTTTAAAGAGATTTATTACCAGTAATGTGTCTATATTTAAAGTTTTATCATTATCCGAGATATATTTCATAGAAGTTTAGTGGGCGATATCCGATTATAAAATGACACTTGTTTGTCTGTAAACAATACAAAAGACAACTCAGGTGCATCAGCTTTAAATGCCTTTTATGACTAGACATTGTATTATTGTTTGCCTCTGTATTATTATTTTTTTTTTCTACATAGTTCAAACGTTTCCCCTAAAGTTTGAATTTTATTATGAATTATCAATATCCTGGGAGATGTCAAAAATAGTGACTTTGATTTCATAAAGGTTTATTTACAGCGAGACCTTGTATTACTGGTTTGTACTGATCTGTTGTTGTTGTTGTTGATGTTGTTGTTGTTGTTGTTGCAGTTGTTGTTGCAGTGCCTGGCCCCTCTGGGCAGACAATGGCTCTTTTCATTGAGCTTCGTTTTACAGTATGCGAAGCGTTGAAATTAGGCATGAATTATGCTGAAACTTCTCTTAGTAAATAAAGATATTAACCTGAATGCCGACAACATATTTTTCAGTTAGTTCTCACAATTCCAACCCTCTCTTGCATTCGGGGTTTCCCAGACTGTACCATTGAGTACTACGTACTCGAGGGCCCTGGTATTACTACAGTAGATACATAGTTAATTATAACGGTCCTGCCTGTTGGAGCATATGGCTTATACCATCCGGATTATCTATGTAATAATAAAAATAATGATAACAATAACTAATAACAATAATAATAACAATAATCACAATAAAAATAATAACAACAACAACAACAACAACAACTACAACAATAACAACAATAATCACCATAAGCCTCGGTACTACACAATATTCTATAAATTTTATTCCTGATTTGACCAGGTTGTCGATTATTTTAGTTCTGCCAATTGAAACAGTAGAACATATGAAGTTCCACCTTGATGCAAATACATTACTGTTGAACAGATTTACTTAAATTTCTTTTCATAGTTTATATGACTTTCTATTTAACGTTATTACCGATCTTGAAGTTTTATAATTTCTATTTTTCTTTTACTGTTTAATCATTACTTTTCTCTTTCCTTTTCCACACTGGGCTGCTTTCTCTTGGAAAATCTCTTTGGCTTTTAGTTTCTTGTTTTTCCAATTAGGTTTGTAGCTTGGTTAGTAATTAAAGGAACTCTTTAACTATTGAATCTTCCCTTTAACGTCCCTTTTGTTGACCGTCCAACGGGGCTTTTAATGTAAAATTCAAATACCCTTCTTCATAATGCAAGAATGTCTCACCTTCTGTAATTTAAAAAGCAATAAGGGTCCCCTAATTCGTCAAATATGCAATGCTCTCTCTCTCTCTCTCTCTCTCTCTCTCTCTCTCTCTCTCTCTTTTTTTTTTTTTTTTTTTTACTTTCTCTATCTTTCTCTTTCTTATTTTCTCTTTCTCTATCTTTCTCTCTTCTTTCTTTCTCTTCTTTCTTTCTCTTCTTTCTTTCTCTCTTTATCTATATCTCTATCTTTCTCTCTCTCTCTTTCTGTCTCACTCTTTCTCTCTATATCTATCTCTCTTTATCTCTTTCTATTTCTTTCTCTCTCTCTATCTCTATCTTTCTTTCTTACTTTCTCTCTATCTTTCTTTCTTATTTTCCCTTTCTTACTTCCCCCCCCCCCTCTCTCTCTCTCTCTCTCTCTCTCTCTCTCTCTCTCTCTCTCTCCCAGAATGCCACTATCTCTTTCCTAGGCACCACCCTATCATCCCACCTCGTCCCATCCCTCCTTCAGGGATGGCAACATCATGTCGAACTTGTGCAGGGAAGCCCTCTTGCTTCTCTTCCAGAGATGCAAATGGGATACCTATGAAAT
>NC_090752.1:15303764-15306264 GCF_036898095.1 Palaemon carinicauda
CAGACGTGAGATTTTTTTTCCTTGCTGCATTGTATTGAATATTTTTGGGGGCAAAAGATAAAAGTGACGTGTATACGTGTGAGGTTTTTATCGATTGCATTGTGGATTAAAACTTGGGAGTCAAACCACAATTTAGGGGTATCTATAAATAAAGTGTTCGATGGGATCTTCCAAAGGTAATTTATTGTTTTAATCTACCTTTTAGTAAATTTGGGTAACGTGTGCGAGTTTAGGTTTATTGTGGCAGGGTGGTAGCGTCTTTTCCAGGTAATTGCCTAACTGGGTTTTGATTCCCGCTCAAACTCGTTGGTTCCTTTGGTCGCTGCAACCTCACCATCCTTGTGAACCAAGGAGTGGGTTATTTGGGGGAGCCTATAGGTCTATCTGCTGAGTCATCAGCAGCCACTGGCTGGCCCTCCTTGGTCCTAGTTTGGGTGGTGAGGGGGTTTGGGTGCTGATCATATGTATATATGGTCAGTCTCTAGGGCATTGTCCTGCTTGATAAAGCAATGTCACTGTCCCTTGCCTCTGCCATTCATGAGCGGCCTTTAAACCTTTAAACGTAGTGTCGTCATTTGTATGAGGAAACTTGCATAATGGAAGTGTAGGTGTAAACCTCGCTGAGTAGATATTTTTTTTTATATGCATGTCCGGCGATGTTTTTAAAACTATTAATTTTAAGCTCAGCAAGCGAATAAGAATAAAGCTATTTTTTGTAGGTACAAATCATGTTTCCGGTATTCCTTGCAAAAAAAACTGCCTCCAAACAAACCTGTTGGTTTTCAAAAGGTACACTTTTGTTTGATTTATTCCTGGTACACTTCGCTCTGAGGAAGTGCACCCAGCCACACCATTACTGCTTGGTGAGTTTGGGTGTATAACACCACCCCGCACTCCCAACACCTCTCCCTCCACTATCTGTTTGTTTACTTTCGGAGCAAGATGTGCCAGGGACTCCTAGATCCAACTGTACATCGTGTATATGAAAAGGAAAGCAGTTTATTTAAATATTGTTTACTGATTTGGATATATATGAATTTTATCATATTTACAGTTCAGAGTTATCTGTTGGTAAAATGCTTTAATGTTTTATCAATCTTCTTTCAATTCCTTTAACTCTTATCGTTCTCTAAAATATTAGAAATAAAAGCACTAGAAAGCAAGTTGGAATTACTTGCTAGGCTTATTTTGAGTTTATTTCATATTTTGTATGTTGTGTTTACATTTTTATCAATTGTATTTGTTCTGCACTCCACCTTTCTAATACAAGAGACAAAACTGACAGTTATGTGTCTTTTTTAACTTGGGATCAAACCCCTTTACATCGGAACATTGACTATACAGTAATGTAAGAGGAGTAAATGTTTTTTTAGGTTTGATTTACAAACTCATCTTTGTAGTCGTTTACAGTTTTTGTAATTTCGGGGTGAAAACATTTACATTGTTCAATTCTAGTTTTGTAAGTGGACAGTGGTATATCGTAAATGGTTATTGGTCTTTCTTTTGGTTTCCATTTGCATACAACACATAAGTTTGTACTGTGTGAATGTTTTTTATACACTTAATTTTATATTACATACCATACTTTGTTTTTATGTACCACTTTTTATCGGTTATGAATATTTTCAACTTTATATTGTACAATTCTCTTTAAGCCTTAATATTGTTCTTATTTTTTTTAATTGCGTGAATTGTGCCTTATAAACAATTGTACACGACATGAAATTCTCAAAACGTAAAGCCAAACTACTGAAAATTGTAAATGCATTTTTTTATGTACGACTTTATATCGGTTATGTATATTTTCAACTATATATTATACAAGTTGCTTTATACCTTATTATGGATTTTTTTTTAAATTGCATGAATGGTGCTTTATAAACAATTGTAAACGACATGAAATTTTCAAAACTTAATGGCAAAATACTGCAAATTGTAAATGTACGACTTTATATCGGTTATGTATATTTTCAATTTTATATTATACAACTTGCTTTATACCTTATGGATTTTTTTTTTTTAAATTGCGTGAATTGTTCCTTTTAAACAATTGTAAACGACATGAAATTTTCAAAACGTAAAGCCAAAATACTGTAAATTGTAAATGCATTTTTTTAAAAATAAATATCTGTTCGTTAATGGAGTATGCCGCATTTATTTCATGTCAAACCTTCAATTCAAACTTGCTATTCGTCACCCTCATAAACTAACTGCCTAAGTCATTTTCTCCACTTGTTGGGAAATAAAAAAAGAAAAAAAAACCTTCTCATTTCCTAATTCTTTATATTATTGTCTTGAGCTTCAATTCACAAATTCTTAGCAGAAGAATTTGTGAATTAGAATTTGTTAATTGAAGCTCAACACAATGATATAAAGAATTAGGAAATGAGAAGGTTTTTTTTTTTTTTTTATTTCCCAGCAAGTGGAGAAAATTACTTGGGCAGTTAGTTTATGAGGGTGACGTATTGTAGAAAAGTTAAAGAAATAAAAGAACAAAATC
>NC_090752.1:15311264-15328764 GCF_036898095.1 Palaemon carinicauda
ATGCTCTCTTTTGTATCCTGCGGTTTGGGGGAATGTGAGAAATGGTAGTAGATAAGAGCTCTCTTAATATAATTTCGTTAGGGGTAAAAAGATTTCGTGTGGGTCAAAATAACCAGAGACTTTCGAATATATCATTGACTCATCATCATGTCCTCCTTCGCCTATTGACGCGAACGGCCTTGGTTAGATTTCACCAGTTTATTTATCTTGAGATTTTAAATCAATACTTCTCCATTTATCATCTCCCACTTCATGCTTCATAGTCCTCAGTCATGTAGGCCTGGGTGTTCCAACTCTTCTAGTGCCTTGTGGAGCTCAGTTGAAAGTTTGGTGAACTATTCTCTCTTAGTGAGAGCATGCCCAAACCATCTCCATCTACCCTTCACCACGATCTCATTGTTGATTCAGTAAAATTCAAAAGTTATATAGTATGTGTTATTGTAGACTCAAAGTTACAAGCTTAATAGGACCATGCTCTTAAATCATGGTGGGATATGTCTTTTTAGATTAAGTACTTTTAACTTATTCCAAAACATCCAAAATCTTTTTCATTTAGGTCATATGCTCGTCAGAAATTCTCTTCTTACCAGCAATGGTATTTGTCATTTGCGGTAATGATAATTGATGGAACATAAAGTAGGTAGGAAGTGGGATAAGTTACATCACTCGTCATAAGGGTTGTGGTAGACTATTGAAAACGTCCCTGCCTGGCATTCTGTTGGACTGGGGTTAGAGACCCCCTAATGCTCGATAGTTTCTATTAATATTTGCAACCTCTCCGTCTTTCTGAGAAAGGGATGGGGAAGGGGTTGGTGTTGCGTAGAGCCTATGGGTCTACCTGCTAAGTCATCAGCAGCCATTTCCTGATTCTCCTTGGTGAGGACCAGGGAGAACCAGGCAATGGGGAGGGAGTTTGGGCACTGATCCTATGTGTATATGGTCAGTCTATAGGATAATGTTGCTTCTTGCCTCTGCCCTTCATAAGCGCCATTTAAACCTTTAAGACTAGCTGCCTCTACATGTATGACGTATCTGTGCAAGAGCCTGTGTTTTACATAAGGCAAAACAGTCTAATAAACAAGCAAAGCGTATCTAAGTGATACATCACTAGGCTTTCATTTCCCAGGCCTTCCAATTTTGAGTAATTGATATGTTGTTAAGAAATTGCGAAATATTGTAGAATATACTAAAAACCGGGAACCTTGGTATTTGTATTTTTTTATGCTGAATGTGGGAATATAAATCGGAATAAAGAACTTATTATTATTATTATTATTATTATTATTATTATTATTATTATTATTATTATTATTATTATTATTACCTAAGCTACGACCTTGTTTGGAAAAGCGGAATGCTACAAGCCCAAGGGAAAGTAGCCCAGTGAGGTAAAAAAAATAAAGGAATGACAAAACAAACTACGATATATTTAATTAATGAATAAAAAAAATGAGATTTTAAGGTCAGTAACAACCTTAAAACAGATCATTTATAATACATAAACTATAAAACGAGACTTGTCAACGAGACTAAAGTAATGAATGATAAGACGTAATATTTATTTTATGAAAAACCTAAATGACCCGTCAAGTCCCATAACTAATTCTCCAGTTAGACCATATTGCCTTCTGTCAAATCAATGCCCTTAATCTATCTTTTGATCAATAAATCCTAGAATCTGACTTTCACTCCGTTTGCTGTTAATCTTCATCACATTTTCCTTTTCGGACTTCTGCCAGTTTTTTCCTAAGAGATGATTTATTGCCTTTCTCCATGCCATCTGTTCGCTGCACCAGAAGTGCTAGTCTAAATTATAGTAGGCTAGTGACTAGAGAAATCTCTCTCTCTCTCTCTCTCTCTCTCTCTCTCTCTCTCTCTCTCTCTCTCTCTCTCTCTCTCTCTTGTAAGATTCTTATCGTTATTCTTTTATAGTTTTGAAGGTCCATCATGAACTCATTGGTATTTTAGTCCTCTCTCTCTCTCTCTCTCTCTCCTCTCTCTCTCTCTCTCTCTCTATCTCTCTCTCTCTCTCTCTCTCTCTCTCTCTATCTCTCTCTCTCTCTCTCTCTCTCTCTCTCTCTCTCTCTCTCTTTGTAAGATTCTTATTGTTATTCTTTTATAGCTTAGAAAGTCCATCATGAACTCATTGGTATTTTAGTCTCTCTCTCTCTCTCTCTCTCTCTCTCTCTCTCCCTCTCTCTCTCTCTCTCTCTCTCTCTCTCTCTCTTGTAAGATTCTTATTGTTATTCTTTTATAGCTTAGAAAGTCCATCATGAACTGATTGGTATTTTAGTCTCTCTCTCTCTCTCTCTCTCTCTCTCTCTCTCTCTCTCTCTCTCTCTCTCTCTCTCTCTCTCTCTCTCTCTTTGTAAGATTCTTATTGTTATTCTTTTATAGCTTAGAAAGTCCATCATGAACTGATTGGTATTTTAGTCTCTCTCTCTCTCTCTCTCTCTCTCTCTCTCTCTCTCTCTCTCTCTCTCTCTCTCTCTCTCTCTCTCTCAGTTGTATGATTTTAATTGTTAATGTTGTGTTCCTGTCAAGATGTCGGTATTTTAGTTTTAGGCATGTTTTAATGTGCATGGTTCATTATATTTCATATTTTACTGAGTATGCATTGATATATTTTTTCAGTATATCGTGATATTATTATTTTAATTCTTTATATCAATTTCTTTATTTCACTTGATAGTCTGTGTGCAAAACTCCAAACAAAACCCAGCTAATAAAATTTGCCAATTTGCATTATCATTTTGCGATAGTCCACGTTAGTGCTTATGTCAGGCTGACATAAGTCTTTTTATAATTTGTTTAGGAAATATGTTTTTAAAATATTTTATTTCAATTGTTCATTTTTCTTCAGATCGTTTATTTATTTCCTTATTGCTTGTACTCGCTGGGCTATTTTCCCTTTTGGAGCCCTTGGGATTATAGCATCTTGCTTTTCCAACTAATATTGTATCTTAGCTAATAATAATAATAATAATAATAATAATAATAATAATAATAATAATAATAATAATAATATTACATTATTCTCATTTTAACTAGGCGTAGATTAAAGAAATTTGTGTTGCTGGTTTTATTTCCGAATCTATATAGATTCATTAACGAGGAAATTGAGGAAGGGGTACTTTTTGGGGGAAAGAAACCTAACACTGCAAATAAGTTTAAAAAAAAAAAAAAAATCATAACTTTCAAAGGTAATTCGGAAGCTTTCAAATTTAAATAATAACTTTCAATATGACTGAAAGTGTGTTCTTAAAAGGGTCAGGATATGGGTGAACTGTTGAGAAATTAAATATCTTATGAGCAGTGTTTATTGAAAAACACTATATTTTCGTAGTCGTTATTTTTTAACAGCTACTTATTATTAGTTTAAGCCCTGTAATTTTAAAGCTATCCAGGATTAAAGGCCCAACATTACTTCTGATTTTTTTTTTTTTTTCGTTTCGAAAGCCTTCTGAAATTTACATGCGTTTTTTTTTCACCTTTCCTTATATATTCATTTTCATTTAAGAGAATTTAATTCTTATTGAAAATATGTAAATATATTCCTAAATTTGATTGTATCTGAATTACGCATAAAACTACTACTAAATTATGCAGCGTGCATCCGAAAACAAGTTCCTGTCCTTGACTTCGGCGGGTGTTGTTATAAAATTTAGATTTACCATCACGATACTTTATAATATATCTATTTATTTAACATTATTCATTGACAAAACCTATATCTAAGGGGGAAATTTAGATTAGTAAATAAGTTTCGATTCACATTACTTGGTGATCATTTGAAAACAATGATGGTATTCGGACAAAAATACTTTCGACCAATCAGCTATTAGGCAATTTTCCGATCTAAAAAGGCACCCCTGCGATTCGGTGCAAATATGCCTCGTTAAAAAAAATGACTGTAGTAGAAGTTGGTGTTGTTGTCGTTGTTGCTGGCGGTGGCCTTCATAAGTTCTGTTATACAAAAATAAAATACCAAATAGGAAAAACGGATGGTAAAGAATAGGAAAATTTGAAGTAGATCCATGTCAAATTAAAAAAAAATCAAGGACTGAACAGTGTAAAAGTTAAAATTTATATTGCGTAAGGTAGAAATTCCATCTTTTTTTAAAGTTAACCCCATCCATCATACACTGACCGTTTGATCTCCTTCTCTGTGCGGTACTTAATTTGTCGAGTCCCACAGCCTTGGGCGACTTGGTAAGCCGCTTCTTATAAAAGTACCAAGATGAGGAGGATAGTTTTTTACCTCCTTTCTTTCTTCTATTAACGTGCGTTTTTCCCATTTGTATGGGGTAAGCAGTAATTTCCGTCGTCTGGATGTGTTTTAAACATTATAGATGGTGTCTGAGCAAATATCTGTTAATTTTATACTTCAGGTTTGTCCTCATTTGAAGGATTTTGCTTTGGCTTTGGGGTAGACAGTAGTCCCATGATCGGCTGCCCTGCTTGACATCGCTTTAAACCTGGTAACTTATGTCCCTGTGCTGGTTCTTGGCTGAATTATGGTACATGATTTCTGTGTAATTTTTAGGTTTATTGAAGTTGCCACTTTTCATAATATGAACTGCCTACAGTGCACCTCAAGCTGTACACTGTAGGCATTATTTCAAGGTTTTTGAAGTGTCTTACGCGTACAGGCCCTTTAGTTACAGTCCCTTTATAGACTAGCCTCCTGGCTAGTACGGTGGTAACGTGTTCGCCTAGCAGTCACATAGCAGCAGATCGATCCCTGCCGGGGACCGTGAGTTTAATCTGTTTACTGTGGAGGCCACTGCTGTGGTTGGGCACCACAGTGGGGCTTTGGGCTTGCCCGGCTGACGTTCTGGTGAGTATCTATTCTGATGAAACTGGAACTGAAACCAGACTCCTTTACCTATACCTTTAGTATACGGTATCTCTATTCCCATTTTCTTTCTTCTATCTTGCTGACCAACCTCTCTAACTTTTTCCTCCTATTGCACAAGCCGGGTTTGCTCTCACCCCCGTTATACAATTGTACCTTACGCTAAAAATTGTAAGTTCAATTAAAGAAAATATTTCAATTTCTTTGATACACACTTTGGAACGTACTTTTGATTGGAAATTCTCTGTAATAATATACTGTTCTCAACCGTATTTCAGTAAAATACAGGCGCCGTACCTTTTACCCTACTTTGTTATTATCTTATATGGGTTGGTGACCGTAATATTACTCCTTTACGTTAATATATCCGGTTTTAAAAACGGTAAATGCCTGGCAACATTTATTCCAGGATTTTTAACATTTTTACGGCAAATTTTCAAGTGTAATTTTATGAATTCAATGTATGAAAGCAATTATAGAGTACCCATAGATTGATAAAATATGCCTCTTAACAGTAGGATCTTGTATGCATTGAAATTCTGCTTTATCGGAGGATATATTTGTCTTTGATAACTATAAATGACTCGTTAACAAGTACACAATTATTTCCATCAGTCATTAGTATATATCGTCAGTAACATTCACCGATTTACTCTGAAAGAGGAATTAAATTAAATTTTCATATTTTCCTCAGCTAACAGAGGCAGTATTTCCTGATAAGATATTAACTGTTTGGTTATTATTAATTTGTCGTGAAAAAACTCATGTCCTAAATAGAGCTTCTCGGTGATTTCATGACCACAAAATGTTAGTTTATCCGGAAAATTATATTAAAGGGGAATAAAAATATTTTGAAAACTTGTGTAATTTGACAATCATATGAGTATTGTGCGAATGGCCAGTTAGGTGATAATTGAAGGACTAGGCGAATGCAACTAACTTTATTTCAACAGACAGCGAGCTTTTTTATACAACAGTTTCAGTGTAAGAAGGTCACAAAAATTCAAGTAGATCAATGCAAGAAAAACAAGACTCAAACCGGTTCTTTTGACAGAGTGGTGTAGTGCGCGATATACAATAATAATAAAAAAAATTACAATGTACGAGTGTGAAACACTACATTACACAAGAAAAGAATGTTTTTTTTTTTTTTTTTTTTTTTTTTATTTATTTTTTTTTTTTTTTTACAAAGGGAAGCTCACTCTTTTTTAATGTTAAAATTGATGAAGCTTTTCAAGACCGCTGTATTTTTATTATTAATTGAATATTCAATCATTTTATTAGGACATAATATTTTGAGTTTATGAAAGTCCTATTACCTGTATAGGTGTAGTATGTTGGTACCCAGACGGTAAAGAAGGTCTATATGCCACTCAAATTCCTATGAACCGAGTCTCGGGAGGAAGCTATTTGTCAGTGTGGACACGACAATATAATCTCCATATTATTCTGACTTCCTCTCTCTATCATCATCATCTCCTTCGCCTATTGATGCAAAGGGCCTCGGTTAGATTTCGCCAGTCGTCTCTATCTCGGGTGTTTAAATCAATACTTCTCCATTCATCATCTTCATTGTCCTCAGCCATGTAGGCCTTGGTCTTCCAACTCTTCTAGTGCCTTGTTGAGCCCAGTTGAAAGTGTGTGAAAAAATTCTTCCTTTTAACATATAATGAAACGATCCTTTATTCATATCTTTATTGAAGAGAGGAAGGCTTATCTGACTTTAACTTTACCACCAGCATAGAATATTAGAGGGAGGCAGGCTTTTATTATTATTATTGTTATTAATTTATAAGCCACAACCCTAGTTGGAAAAGCAGGATGCTATAAGCCCAGGGCTCCAACAGGAAAAATAGCCCGGTGAGGAAAGGAAACAAGGAAAAAAATATTTTAAGAACAGTAAATAATAAGTGGGAGAAAGTTAAATACTACAGACCAAAAAAATATGAAAGGCTATTCTGCTCGGTTATGATCATAGTCATAATGTTTCAATTTTTATAACCACATAGACAACCTTGTAGTCTTTTGGCAATGTAAAAATATTCTACCTTGTAATCATTTGGAATTATTTTCATGAACATCCCTTTGATCTTTCATTGATTTCTGATACGTTTACTGTTACATTAGCTTTGTTTATATTTGACGTAGCAGGATTTTAGATACTGTTTCCTTTACTTGGCCATGAACCAATTGTGGTTTAACGCTTCTTGAATGAAAATAAAGTATTTGAATTTTTTTTTTCTTTTCGCATGATCTGTCCCTCACTTTATAATCTCTTTATTAAAAATAGTACAGACAGCTCGGTGCTTTACATTATAATCTCTCTATTATAAAATTGTGTATTAGCTGTACACTGTTAAAAAAAACGTAATTTTAATCGTAAATTATCAGTAAATATATAAAAAAAAAAACCGTAATTTTAATCGGAAATTATCAGTAAAAATATACGGTTCTTAACCGTATTTTGAGAAATACAGGCGACCGTGATTTCTACCCTACTTTATTATCTTTTTACAGGTTGGTGACCATAATATCACTCCTTTACGTCAATATATCCGTTTTTAAAACGGTAAATGCCTGGCAACATTTATTTTAGGAGCTTTACCGTAGTTTTTTTTTCTTTATACAGAAGATTTATAAGTGTACGTAAATAAACTTAAAGTATCGTACAGCCAACGAGCGCCATTTTGATTCCAACTTCGGCGTTGATAAGAAAGTTGCCTTTTCCGATTCATTAGCGTCATCCGAAAAAGGACGTATCTTAGAAAGTCTTTTAGTTTTACTTATTTGCTCTTACATCACTTCATTTGTATTGTGGGGAACTAAACGAGGTGTAGGCTACTCACATGTATAAAAGGGTAAATGATAAGCTCCGAATAAATTTTTGTAAGAATACAGTATTTTATATATATACATATATGGTATATATATATATATATATGTATATATATAATATATATATATAATATATATATATATATATATTTATATATATATATATATATATATATATATATATATATATATATATATATATATATATATTCTAATGTTACTGTTCTTAAAATATTTAATTTTATTTGTAAATTACTCATTGCAATTTATTTATTTCCTCTTTTTCTTTCCTCACTGGGCTATTTTCCCTGTTGGGAGCCCTTGGGCTTATAGCCTGCTGCTTTACTAACTAGGGTTGTAGCTTAGCGAGTAATATATAATATATATATATATATATATATATATATATATATATATATATATATATATATATATATATATATATATATGTACATACTGTACATATATATTACTACGTAAGCTACAACCGCAGTTGGAAAAGCAGGATGGTATAAGCCCAAGGGCTCCAAGGGAAATATAGCCAAGTGAGGAAAATAAAAAATGAAATAAATATGTATTTATGGCCGTATGCATGTATATCCTTTATATACACACACTATAGAGATAGATAGCTATATACAGTAGATACGTGTATATGTATGTATATATATGTGTGTGTATATATATATATATATATATATATATATATATATATATATATATGTGTGTGTGTGTGTGTGTGTGTGTGTGTGTGTCCACAAATTACAGACATGTAGAGAAAGTTTGAAGTGTGAATAAATAGTATGTGTGCGGAAGTGTTTCAACTTCAATCGAGTTATGAGTAGTGCGGTATCTGTAAGTGACATTATTCGACCTTTCCTGAAATTCTACTAGCTCTCTCTCTCTCTCTCTCTCTCTCTCTCTCTCTCTCTCCCTCTCTCTCTCTCTCTCTCCTCTCTCTCTCTCTCTCCATTTACGTCATGGTATTTGGTATAAATAGTACCTTAAGTCTTTTTTGTTGATTCAGCTTTTGTTTTAATTAGAAAACTTGATTTATGAACCATTGGAAGTATGTATGTAAAACTATTACATTTTACAAGTTTCTTACTCATGAAAGTTCGTTTAGCATCAATTTGTGAAATAAAATATAGGCAAAGTCAAATGTTGAATTCCATCTAAACTAAAGATAGCCTTCTTTAATTAACTTTTCAACGTTTGAAATCTTAATTGGATTTTAAGATTTACATTAAATAAGAGTTTATTAGTGGAATATATACAATTTAGCTTGTGATAAATTGAACGCCACCATTTTAAATTAAATTGAACTATTCATTTCTTGCATATTCAAAAATGTCAAGAATCTTATTCATAACGATAAAAATATTAAATTTCACAAACATGATGATATTAATTCTTTTCACCGATGTGTAAGTGAGAGTTTTATTATTACTCCGTCAACATATGAAAAACTATTATTTATTTACGAGGTGACGCAAGATTAACTGGGCAATGAGTAGGGCGCACACCTCCACCACGGCAATTTATTTCTCGACCTTTTGCTTGACCGTGACCTTGACCTTCTAAATTGACATTGACCTTCCTTGATTTAATCATTTCCAGCTTTTTACATAACAGGTAATCCTGCAAGTCTCATTAATTTACGATTAAAATTGTTGTCAAGAAGCTGTTCACAAACAAACACACAAATTACAAACACAAACGGGGCGGAAACATAACCTCCTTCCAACTCGTTGGCGGAGATAACAAGCTTTACCTACCACCAGAATTAAGTCTTGTTATATGTAGAATTGCAGCTGTAGATACAGTAAGTTATCAGATTTGAAATAAACTTTAATTGCATGTTTGATTATATCTTTACATGCCATTCTTCGTTGTTATTATTAACTCAGGGGTAGATGGAGATAGTTTGGACATGCTCTTCAAAATTTCCACGGGGCTAAAAGGGCACTAGAAGACCCAGGCCTACATGTTTGAGTACTATGGAACGTGAAGTAGGTGATGAATGGAGAAGTATTGATTTAAAAGCTCAAGATAGAGACGACTGGCGAAATCTAACCTTAGGCCTTTGCATCAATAGGCGTGGGAGGAGATGATGATTGTTTATTTATCACTTTCGACGATAGCGAAGAAGCTGCATTGGTTAAGTCACTTGGCACGCAGGTTAAGAAGGTATTTGGCACGTGACTCACATTATCAATCGTGCAATGTAAATACCAACTGCGATCATTTTGACAATTATTTTCCCGAGGTCAAAATATATTACTTGTCAGTTCCTTGTTCATAAATCCCTGGGTACTCTTTCGTAATATCTGTATGATTTCCACTGAACAATTTGTAGCAATGAATATTTTAAGTGTAATATGATAGAAATTATTCTTAATTAGATTTCAGCGGATATTTGGGACATTTTTTGAAAATTAAGATAAGGAGAAAATGAGCCTGAAATTAAATGGACAGAGAGATTTCTTAAAGGGAAGAAGTCTTTATCAGAGAGAGAGAGAGAGAGAGAGAGGAGAGAGAGAGAGAGAGAGAGAGAGAGAGAGAGAGAGAGAGAGAGAACGTACTCTCTGGACCTATGTCGCCATTATAAAAAGGCTTTTAATTAACTAGAGGAGAATCAAGTGACATTAGTTGTTTGCATGATATATCATTTTCTTTTTGAAAGCAAATAGGAAATTAGGAGACCGGGTTATCTTACGACATTAATTGAGTCCCGTGAAAGGTAATGATGGTCTTGAAATTGATCTAATTATGTTTGCTTCGCTGTAAAGGTGACTGGATGTCATTTTGCTTTGAATTATGCAAATTTTTGTGGGGAATGAATACTCTCTCTCTCTCTCTCTCTCTCTCTCTCTCTCTCTCTCTCTCTCTCTCTCTCTCTCCTGCTACTACTACTACTACTACTTCTACTTCTACTTCTACTTCTACTTCTACTACTATTGAGTAATGAGATACCTTTTGTTCTCTCCTTTGGCAGTATGCACATGTTCGCCCTCTTTCTCGCTACCAATAAAAAATTCTGTCATGTGTCTTGCCCTATCTCCAGGCAGTATCTATTATACAGTATATAACCTTTCTCTCTCTCTCTCTCTCTCTCTCTCTCTCTCTCTCTCTCTCTCCCTCTCTCCTACTACTACTACTACTACTATAAAGTATTGCGATATCTTTTGTCCTCTACTTTGGCAATAGGCATATGGTATCCCTATTGTAACCACTCGCTAATAAATAAGTACTCTGCGATGCCTCTTCCCCCGTTCCTCCAGGTAGTATCTATATTGTAACTCCTCTCTCTCTCTCTCTCTCTCTCTCTCTCTCTCTCTCTCTCTCTCTCTCTCTCTCTCTCTCTCTCTCTCTCTCTCTCTCTCCTATAAATATAGTGATATTTATTGTCCTTTCCTCCTCTGGCAATATGCATAATATCTCCCTCTTTTTGCTACTAAAAAAAAGTACTGCGACGTCCCTTGCCCTTTCTCCAAGCAGTATTTATATAACTTTCTCTCTCTCTCTCTCTCTCTCTCTCTCTCTCCTCTCTCTCTCTCTCTCTCTCTCTCTCTCTCTCTCTCTCTACTATAAATATAGTGATATTTATTGTCCTTTCCTCTGGCAATATGCATAATATCTCCCTCTTTTTGCTACTAAAAAAAGTACTTGCGATGTCCCTTGCCCTTTCTCCAAGCAGTATCTATATAACCTCCTCTCTCTCTCTCTCTCTCTCTCTCTCTCTCTCTCTCTCTCTCTCTCTCTCTCTCTCTCCTCTCCCATAGATATAGTGATATTTATTGTCCTTTCCTCTGGCAATATGCATATATCCCTTTTTTGCTACTAAAAAAAGTACTGCGACGTCCCTTGCCCTTTCTCCAAGCAGTATCTATATAACTCTCTCTCTCTCTCTCTCTCTCTCTCTCTCTCTCTCTCTCTCTCCCCTACTACTACTACTATAAAGTATTGCGATATCTTTAGTCCTCTCCTCTGGCAATATGCATATGATCTCCTTTCTTACTACTAATAAAGAGTACTGGGATGTCCTTTGCTTTTTCTCCAAGCAGTATCTATATAACCCCCCTCTCTCTCTCTCTCTCTCTCTCTCTCTCTCTCTCTCTCTCTCTCTCTCTCTCTCTCTCTCTCTCTCTCCCTCTCGTCGCATTATATAGAGCATCACCACGTAATTCCCCCCGCGTCGTGATCCTCTTGTACTCGAAGTGTCGAGTCTCTCAGCTTTATGATGTTCCATTCTGGACGTTCCGCTTGATGAATGTTTCGGTTTATTTTTCTGAGGCCGAGAATTGGATTTTAGGAAAATCTTCTCAGTCACTTTATCCCTCCGGGAGGCATATTTATGGTCTGCTGTGACACCATTGTAGGAGGAATTATGAATTCGTTGCGACTTCGCGTCTGCTTTTTTTGTTTGTTTGTTATTAGACGCTGTGAAACGGCATCAAGGCTTATTTATTATCAAGTCTTTGTGGATTGCGTCACTCTTCTTATTAGGGTTATGAATGATTCGTCATTTAAGAAGGAGGAGGATGGCTCGCTTATTTTTCTTTGGGTTATAGATTTTTTTTTTCTTTAATTATGAAATACACATTTACAATCTTGCAATTTATGAGATAGACATCATATTTTTTTCCCCCTTTTACTTATGCTGTATTTACAATTGAAATTTTTACTATTTATCTAAATATGTTTTTAGATAAAAAATATATTGACTCGTGAATATTTTTTGTTTGATAGAAGTTTTAAATCCTATTTTATTTACATTAAACGTATATATCATTCTACTTATAGTATATTAGTAATTGCGGGTCAGTAGAATTTTTCGAAATAGAAGCATTGTCGGGAGTAAAGCTGTAGTATAACTGGTAAACTACTTATGTATGCCCTTTGTAATATGACATTAGAAATGGATAGAAATGGGAATGGAATGGAAATAGGAATGGAATAGAAATGAACAATGAGCGATTGTGACACAGAGAATTGCATGGCGAGAGAAGGTGAAGGATGATATGGAGAGAAGAGGTTTGGAGGTTTGATTGAAGGCATTGGAGAGGAGGCATCAGGCAACGGACCCCTTAATGTAGGGATAACGGTGGGGAAGATGATTATGATTAACTGTTGAAAAATTAGGATAATGTGTCGGATTCCAATGTAAATATATACCTTGATATAGTATATAAGCTAACACTAACTCGAGCATTAATTAGACGTATTTACTGAGAGAGAATAAGGAAATATGTGAATTTTGTGTGACTGATTCCATTTCTTTACAAATGCATAAAAATGTACATCTTGGAATATATTAAATTACCATGAAATATTGTACTAGTGTTTATTTTTATATATGGAGTCTTTGTTTCTGGTTTATATCCATTTTATTATTGGAGCGATAGTTAAATTTGGTTCAGTCAATTAGGCTAGGTATATAATGTTATAGAATATTTCGAATTTTCAGTAATTTTTTATATAGACATTTTTTTTTTTTTTTTTTTGTCGAAAATAAATTTTATTTCCCGGTTAAAACCTCGCTACATGCTGACAGGACATTATTATACTATGTAGAAGCATACCGAATGGTTTATTTATATGCATATTGATGCAACAATTGCAATGATAATCCTAACATTACGATTTCTCAACACGTGTCTCGCATCGCATATCATTACAAGTTTATTTTAATCTTTTATTATGAAATACACATTTACAATCTTACAATTTATAACATATACATCGTAGTACTGTATATTTACATAAATATTTTTTTTTATTTTACATATAGTGTATTTACAATTGAAATTTTTACTATTTATATAAATATGTTTTCAAATCGAAAATATATCTAGACGTGAATACTATTTTACTAGAAGTTTTAAATCCTATTTACAATCGGAGTGGGCTTACATACAACTCACTACTACTATCGTTCGTGTTTTCCAAAATGACCATGTGCGGAAGAAAATTCTTCCGTATCCAAAAGGCAAGGCCAGGGTATGGGAGAAACTGATATGTTAACATATCATAGTTATGTATTATATAGTGTAGCTGTGTGGCGACTCCACCAACTCTGCTTTGAAAGGTGAAGCCGCTACACCTACTAAATCCATATTGCCTCCAGCCATCCACTCGCCTTTCTTGTTAATGGATATCACCATCAGGTGGAGTCAGAAGAAACCCCTGCAAGGAAAACTGAATACTGAATCCATCCTACGCTCCACAGCTCTTAATGGAAAGAGACGTATCACGAACGCACAAAGTACGTACACACACACACCCACACACACAAACACACACATATATATGTGTATATATATATATATATATATATATATATATATATATATATATATATATATATATGTGTATATATATATATATATATATATATATATATATATATACATATATATATATATATACATATATATATATATATATATATATATATATATAAAGGTATATTTTGCATTTATGGATCTGGAGGAAGCTTATGATAGTTGATAGGGAGGCTTTGTGTAATGTGATGAGGTTAATATATAAAGTTGAAGGAAGGCTGTGGCATGCAGTGAAGAATATGCATAGGCAGTAAAATGTGTGTTATGAAAGGGAATGAAGTGAGTGAGTGGTTTTCAGTGAGAGTGGGGGTGAGAGAGAGAGAGTGTGGTATTGCCATGGTGGTTCAATCTTTTTGTTGATGGAGCTGTAAGAGAGGTGAATCTCCAAGTGCTTGGTCGAGGATTTAAACTGGTAGATGCGTGATCATGAGTGGGAAGTGAATCAGTTGTTGTTTGTGGATGATATTGTATGGTTTTAGACTCTGAGAAGCTGTGCCGATTGGAACAGAGTTTGGAGGGGTGTGTGAGAGAAGGAAGTTGAGAGTTATAAGTGGGGAAGAGTACAGTTATGAGATGCAGAAGTTAGGGTGGTGTTAGATTGAATGTCATGTTGAATGTAGAGTTACTCGAGGAAGTTAATTAGTAAGGTATTGGGTCTGTTGTTGTTGCAAATGGTGGAGTGGAAGCAGATGTATTTTGGAGAGTGAATGAAGGATATAAAGTGTTGGAGTCAATGAAGGGAGTGGTAAACAATAGAGGGTTATGAGTGACTGTAAAGATAGTTCTCTATGAAGAAGTGATTGTATAAACTGTGATGTATGTATCGGAGTTGTGGGGAATGAAAGTGACGGAAAGACAGAAATTGAATGTGTTCAAGATGAAGTGTGCGAGATGTATGGCTGGTGTATCTTGATTGGATAAGGTTATGAATGAAGTAGTGAGAGTGGTAACAGGTATAAGGAATGAATTAGCAGCTAGAGTGGATATGAATGTGTTGAGGTGATATGGCCATGTAGGGAGGATGGAAAATGGTCGTCTGCTGAAAATGGTGATGACTGCAAGAGTTGATTGGAGAAGTGCAAGAGGAAGGCCTAGGTTTGGGTTGATGGATGGTGTGAAGAAAGCCCTGTTATTATTATTATTATTATTATTATTATTATTATTATTATTATTATTATTATTATTATTATTATTACTTGCCAAGCTACAGCCCTATTTGGAAAAGCAATATGCCATAAGCCCGGGGTTCCAACAGGGAAAATACCTCTGTGAGGAAAGGAAAAAAGGAAAATAGAATATTTTAGAAAGAGTAACAACATTAAAACAAATATCTTCTATATAAACTATAAAAACTTTAACAAAACAAGAGGAAGAGAAATAAGATAGAATTGTGTGATCCGGTGTACCCTCAAGCAAGAGAATTCTAACCCAAGATATTGTGGAAGACCATGGTACTAAGGCTATGGAACTACCCAAGACTAGAGAACAATAGTTTGATTTTGGAGTGTCCTTCTCATAGAAGAGCTGCTTACCATAGCTAAAGAATCTCTTCTAGGTAACAGGCGGATAGATATAAGAGAGGCAAAAGAGCATGCAAGAAATAGAAATGAATAGTGAGCGACTGTAACTATTCCTATAGGCCCTGTTGCTACTTCGGGTCGCCTAGGTGACCGCTGAGGTAGCTTGCGTAGGGAATTCAGCATATGAAGCTTCATTTTCTTGGAAGACGGGAGAGGATGGGCTGTGGCAACCTAGCAGTATCAACTAAACTTGGCTGAGTCCCTCGTCAGGCAGGGAGGAACAAATAAAAAAAAAAATCTGCTTTTGTTCCTTTTTGGATGTTGACTATCACAAAATTTTTGGAATTGCCTATATATTTAGGCAATTCCAAAAATTTTGTGATTGTCAACATCCAAAAAGGAACAAAAGCAGATTTTTTTTTTTATTTGTTCCTCCCTGCCTGACGAGGGACTCAGCCAAGTTTAGTTGATACTGCTAGGTTGCCACAGCCCATCCTCCTATATATATTTACACTACAAAGTTAAGAATAATTAGATTTCTTTTTTTGCTTGGTGCTATTTTGTGAATATTCCAGTGTTTTCCAGGACCTTCCCTGCGATTCTTGTCCGTTCCTTTAAGTTTAACGCTGTTCCATTTGAGTGACTCTTGCCTTTTTCAGCATTATGGCACTCGCACTTGTGTATTTAAAGATTTTGTTCTCTAGGCCAGATTGTGCATTTTGCAAGTCGACAAAAGCCAAGATAAAAGTGTTCATGCCTGTCATTGTTTTTTTGATGATGTGCTGAGGTTGTGGAGCTGTGCGACGTCATCTAGATGGTGCGGATGTGGCTAGAGTAATCCAACTCCTTGAAGATGATGTTAGGCAGATTGAGGTGGCCAGGCATTTTCCTGTAAACCAGTGTGTTGTTACATTTGTACCAACGTTTCTAGCAGATCGGCCTGTATCATGACAGACCACATTCAGGCCTGATATCTAGCTGTGACCCCAATACTGACCCCTAGACACCGTCAGAAGAGATTGGCATCTGGTCATACACACGTGGACTGGAATATCGATATCAGGTCTTGTGTACTCTTTTCTGATGAGTTCAGATTTTTTCTCCACAAAGGACAGTCGCCAGTGTGTGTTAAGGGCCCGTGGGGAACGTTTTGCGCAGTGCTCCATTGGTCTGCACGATCATTTTGTTGGTTCCTGTGTTACGGTGTGCAAGATCTACATATATAGACTTTGATGGTGTGGGCAGTGATCTACGTCTACGGTGCACAGACCATCGTGTGTTCCAGCAAGGGACGATTAATGTCTGCATGTACGAGATGACATTATCCTTCCCATTGTTCGTGTGTATCCTGGTGTGGCCCTGATTTTTTGCTAATTGATGACAATGCATCAATCCAAGGGAGTTGCAGGACTGTTTTGATTGAGGGAATCAGTCATATGGACTGGCCAGCCTGTTTACCGGATCTCAGTCCAATTGAGCACTTATGGAACCACCTCGGGAGAGGTGAGCAGAGACGTCTTCACCTCCAACTAATGCCAGTGAGCTCGGAACTGCCTTCACTGTGGAGTGGCAGCCATTGATCGTTTAATTCGGAGCATGCCAAGTTGGTGTCGGGCTTCTATTGAAGCCAGAGGTGGTCACATGGTATACTGAGCTTGGCTGGATTAGGGTGTCATGATGTGAACTCAATTTTCCTCATGTGGACATTTTCTTTTTTGGACACATTACTAAGATCCTTGTTTGTTATAGCTATAAATGTAAATAAAACTGTATCTGGTCATTAGAATAGGGCTGCATTTCCCAACATTAAAAAATGGTAAAAACCACTGTAAAAAAATGAAAAAGACAGACCGATTTTGCAAATTATCTTTAAATTTGTTTTGTACTGTGGGGTTCGATCCCAGTATGAGATAAATTTATTTCGTTTAGGCACGATATTG
>NC_090752.1:15331264-15343764 GCF_036898095.1 Palaemon carinicauda
TATTATTATTATTATTATTATTATATTAATTGCTAAGCTACAACCCAAGCTGGAAAAGCAGGATGCTATAAGCCCATGGGCTCTAACAGGGAAAATAGCCCAGTGAGGAAAGGAAACTAGGAAAAAGCATATAGCTTTGCTTTGCCATCAACTTGCTGTACAACGGCCTTTAGTAAACAAAGAATATTGAAGGACTAAATTATTATTTCGTCAAATATTTATATGAAAAATACTTAACCATTTCAAGATATTGTTACTGAAAATATCAGCTGTTTCTTTGTTTTCGTGGACACTTGATTTTGACTCCCAGCTACAGCCACCCAAAAAGCTCTTCGAAATCATTGAACCTTACACACTTTTGTATGATATTTTTGTTCTTTACTGAAAAGAATCTCTGAAAAGTCTGAAGAATTTTTGTATTGTATCTGTAAAATAGCTTTCTGACTTTCGATATTTTGCACCAAAGGCAACTTATAAAATATAGTATTAGTCTCCCTTGAATTGTGGATTATTCTGATTTTCAATGAGTCTTTAAACGTAGCCATGGTGGTAAATGGGTCTTCGAAATTTTTTGAGCCTTACACCACTTTTGTATGACATTTTTGTTCTTTACCGAAAAGAATAACAATGAAAAGTCTGAAGAATGTTTATAGTGTGTACCTGTAAAATAGCTTTCTGTCTTTCTATATTTTGCACTAAAGGTAATTTAAAAAATTGTTTGCACAATAGAAATTTTGCCCAGATATACTAAAATTTTCTCACTTTTAACTCGAAGTAGTTATGAGATTTTGAAATAATTCCGGTGTCTCTTGAATTAAGTATGTTTTCACCTCTCATTATAACGCTAAGGTAATCCTTAAGAAAGTTAATGAGCGGTATTTTTTTGTGAAATGAGTTTTTTTTTCTTTTTTTTCTTTTTTTTATTGACAAAAAATTATATGATGACTGGTAAAGGAAACGATTAAAGCAAAGGGTGAAATTATAAGCCTGTTTTAAAGAGTTATTAAAGCTTTCGCGAATGATTAAATATGAATACTTATAGGTCCTAATTGAACCGTATCTTTAAATGGTGCAATTTCAAAGGCTTCCTTGTCGCTATTTTTCTCACTTTTTATGATGAAAATGTTCTAGCTTCATCGAGAACTGATAGTTGTTCCGTAACCCAATACAAACCATTGCTATTTCCATGGGGTAACATTTGGCGGAGCTGAATGGCGAGCCATTAAAATTAAACGAGGGTTAACTACCCCCTTGCTAATTAGCAGGGGGTAGGGAAGGGGTAGCTAGCTACCCCTTCCCCCCTCACACACTGTGAATAGCTCAATTCACTTTTGGCTCGGACAGTGATCGGACGTCTCCGTTCCTGTCCTCGCTTGGCCAGCCATTATTGTTGTTTTGTCTTTACTTAACTACTTACATTTCTTGTACTCATATATATATGTAACATATTTTATGTTTACGTATATATCTTAGTATGGAAATCAGTAAGTTTCCTTTTCAGTGTTCACGCTTGTGTGTGTATGTACGATATCTCCGTGTGGCCGCCGGCAGTCAGGCCTCTAAGTAGTAGTTCATGGTTCACGATCTCCTGGAGCTCGTTCACCTTTACTACATTTACTATAATTATTACATAACTCCTCTATGCGGGTGGAGTTGCAACGCTGTGCTTTACAATTATTTTTTTATTACTTGTTATAAATCTAATTGTTTTTTGTTAACTTCAGTTTGTAGAACGTTTCCCTTCGGGGTTGTTCGTTCTTACTTATAGTGAACTTTTTTTAATGGCATAGCGTAACTGTTTAATTCTGTTTTGTTACAGCTTTCGCCAGCGCCCTACCCCCCACCTTCCCATGAGTATAGGTGAGGTGGAGGGCGCTTGCCCGTTATGTAATTCTTGGGTTTTTTCCCTCGGGTTCCTCTTCGGAGTCTTCCCGGGGGAATGAATGTTAACTAATTACTGTTCATTTTTTTCACAGTTAATGATTTGCTGTTCGTTTGCCTATGGGTCTACGAAGCAGAGCTGTCTTGTGGGTTGGATCTTCGTCAGGGGCGTGTCTCTCCTCCTGGAAGTCCTCCCGTGATATCGACAGCTCCTCAGTTCATCTTAGAACTCGCAGGAGGCTCGCCTCCTTGGGTGGGGACACTTCCCTTCCGAGGGAGGTTCCTTTCCCAGGTTTTGAGTTGTTTCTCTTTCGGGGGAAACTTCTCTTACCTTAATTTATATTGTGCAACTATGCTCTTGGGGCTGAGCGGTTGCATCTGCGGCTACGTTCAAGGGGCTGAGCAGCTGCAGGAGTGTTTCTTCCCCGTGGGGGAAGCTCTCCACAGAGATCCCTCTTCGGAGGCCTCTTGTTGCTGTTGTTGCTGAAGGCTCAGTCTCCTTCGGGGGGCAGTTGAGTCCTCCGGTCTCTCCTGCGAGTGTTTCTTCCCCGTGAGGAAAGTTCACCACAGAGACTCCTCTTCGGAGGCCTTCTGCTGCTGTTGTTGCTGTTGTTGCGGAAGGCTCGGTCTCCTTCGGGGGGGCAGTGGAGTCCTACGGTCTCTCCTGCAAGTGTTTCTTCCCCGTGAGGGAAGTTTCACCACAGAGACTCCTCTTCAGGGGACGGATGACCCGTCTTCCTACCCAGAGGACGCCTTCGCTTCGCCCTCTGCGCGAGAGAGGTCTTCCTTCTCCCTACAAGGGAGTTAGGAGGCGCCTCTTTGGATCTTCGTCTCCTCCCCTGTGGAGGATCCGTCTCGTCTGGAGAGGATCGTCACTGCAACTTCCTGCGGATCGTTCGCGATCCCCTACACCTACCAGACCTCCCTTCGCCGTTCCTGGCTGCTGACGTGCTTTGGGCGCCTACGCAGGGTTCCCCTGCGCGCCACCTGCTCGCTTGCGTGCAATGGAGCTCTAGCTCTCCTGCTCGCCAGCGCTCACCTGGGCGCTCTTATCTTCCAGAGAAGTTACAGCGCTCTCCAACGCTCCAGCGATCTCCTGCTCGCCAGCGCTCACCTGGGCGCTCTCCTGCTCTCCAGCGCTCACCGGGGCGCTCTCCTGCTCGCCAGTGCTCACCTGGGCGCTCGCCTGCTCGCCAGTGCTCACCTGGGCGCCCTCCTGCTCGCCAGCGCTCACCTGGGCGCTCTCCTGCTCGCCAGCGCTCACCTGGGCGCTCTCCTGCCCGCCAGCGCTCACCTGGGCGCTCTCCTGCTCGCCAGCGCTCACCTGGGCGCTCTCCTGCCCGCCAGCGCTCACCTGGGCGCTCTCCTGCTCGCCAGCGCTCACCTGGGCGCTCTCCTGCTCGCCAGGACTCACCTGAGTGCTCTCCTGCTCGCCAGCGCTCACCTGGGCGCCCTCCTGCTCGCCAGCGCTCACCTGGGCGCTCTCCTGCTCGCCAGCGCTCACCTGGGCGCTCTCCTGCTCGCCAGCGCTCACCTGGGCGCTCTCCTGCCCGCCAGCGCTCACCTGGGCGCTCTCCTGCTCGCCAGCGCTCACCTGGGCACTCTCCTGCTCGCCAGGACTCACCTGAGTGCTCTCCTGCTCGCCAGCGCTCACCTGGGCGCTCTCCTGCTCGCCAGCGCTCACCTGGGCGCCATCCTGCTCGCCAGCGCTCACCTGGGAGCTCTCCTGCTCGCCAGCGCTCACCTGGGCACTCTCACCTTCCAGAGAAGTTGCAGCGCGCTCCAATGCGCCAGCGATCTCCTGCTCGCCAGCGCTCTCCAACGCGCCAGCGATCTCCTGCTCGCCAGCGCTCTCCAACGCGCCAGCGATCTCCTGCTCGCCAGCGCTCTCCAACGCGCCAGCGATCTCCTGCTTGCCAGCGCTCTCATCTTCTTGGGAAGTTGCAGCGCTCTCCAACGCCCCAGTAATCTCCTGCTCGCCAGCTCTCTCCTGGGCGCTCTCATCCTCCAGAGAAGTTGCAGCGCCTTCCTGATGCGCGCACTGCGCACCATCATTCTCCTGCGCTCAAGCACTCGCCCGCGCGCAAGCACTCATTTGTGCTTGTGCCTGATGCGCGCCCTGTGCGCCCACGCTCGCCTGGTCCTGATGAACGCAAGGGTTCTCCTTTGCCTTGCTTGCGCTCTCCTGATCGCCCATTGATGCCTGCGTGCCCTTCTATTGCTGAGCGCCTTCTTATTTTGGCGCAACCGCGCCCACGATCTTCTGCAGCTCGCCCTTCACGTCCGCATGCCTTGGTTCCTGCAGACCCTAAGAAGGGCGCTCGCTAAACGCGCTCTTCTGGCCGACGTTCTCCTGCGCTTCTGGACTTAGTCAAGAGTCTGAGCGCCCGCGCACCAGCGCTCCTGCGTGCCTACGCGCATTCACACATGCGCGCACATGTTCTTTCTTGAGTCCGTGCTCCTACGCGCCCACGCTCCCCAAGGAATCTCCTGTTCCTGTCCAGCCAACGCCCGCACGCCTGCGCGCCAGATGTCCCCAAGAAGACCTCCTGGGGATGGGAAACTTAGCTGCCATTCCACCAAGAGGAGAGCACAGCGAGTCAGAACATGCGTTCTGGCAGGTCCTTGGATTGATGAGGGAGCTCAACAAAATCAAGGACCCGGAGACAGCCCCTCGCGAGGGGAAAGACTGGGCTTGACGAGGTCTTTGGTGTCCAGAAGCCCCCCAAGACTAGTGTGGCTTTGCCCTGGTCTAAAGGGGGGAAATGCGCCAGAGACAAGGTCAAAGCTCAACTCTCCGGTCTGGCCTCCTCAGGACGTTCTTCTGCCGGGTTCAAACTTCTCCCACCTCCTCTAGTCCAACAGAGGAGGTATTTCGAGATCGACGGGGAGTCTTGCATGTCTCTCCCACTCCATCATTCCATGGAAGAACTAGCAAAGGGAACTTCTTTCGAGAAGCTCTCTACCCGGCAGGTGACGTTTGCAGCGTCAGAGACCCAAAACCTGGGAAAAGTCGCGAAGAGTGCCATGCAGGCAACTTCGTGGCTTGATCTCTGGCTTGGGTCTCTGGGCATCCTATTGCGATTCGAGGATCTGTCCAAGGAGAGCAATAGGAAAGCTTTGGAGACCTTCCTCTTCTCGGGCTCTCGCTCTATTGAGTTTCTAGCCCACCAGGTCACTAACCTGTGGGCCAATATGATCCTCAAAAGACGCGATTCAGTGTCCGAGAGGTGCCATCCGAAGATCCCCACTGCAGACGTCAGCAGGCTCAGACACTCCTCTAATTTTGAAGGGGAGTTACTGGAGCCTCGTGACATTGAGCAGACGGCTGAGAGGTGGAGGAGATCGAACCAGGACTCTCTCCTCCAAAGGGCCCTGACATCTCGGCCCTATAACCTCCAGCCCCTCAACAACAACGTCAACAGCAGGCTCGCAAGACACCTAAGCAGGTTCCGGCAGCTAAGACAAGCGTGTCTAAGCCGCAGTCCTTTCAGCCGAAAGACAAGACGTGGCAAGTCCTCTAGGGGTAGAACTCCTAGAGGAAGCGGCTAAGGTCGCAAACACTGGGAGTGGCAGTCCCCCCGCGTGTCCACCTGTGGGGGGATGCCTAAAAAAGTTGCGTGCAGAGGTGGCAGCAACTCGGGGCCGACCCTTGGACGGTCTCTGTGATCGGTCAAGGGTATCGCATCCCGTTCACAACATCTCTACCTCCCCTGACAGCGAATCCAGTGTCGTTGAACTCCTATGCCTTGGGACCACCAAAGGGGTTGGCCCTCCCGGCAGAAGTCGAGACCATGCTCAAGAAGGATGCTCTCCAGGAGGTCGACGACGGCTCCCCAGGCTTCCTCAGTCGACTCTTTCTTGTAAAGAAGGTGTCTGGAGGCTGGAGACCGGTCATCGACCTCTCAGCACTAAACAAGTTTGTCATACAAACTCGTTTCAGTATGGAGACAGCGGACACGGTCAGACTTGCAGTGAGACTACAAGACTTTATGGGCACTCTGGATCTGAAGGACGCGTACTTCCAGATCCCCCATCCATCCGTCTTCCAGGAAGTACTTAAGATTCAGCCTAGACGGTAAGGCCTACCAGTTCAAAGTGCTGTGTTTCGGTCTCTCCACGGCACCCCAGGTGTTCACCAAGGTGTTCACTCTGATCTCGTTGTGGGCTCACAGGAACGGCATCCGTCTCCCTCGTTATCTGGACGACTGGCTAATCCTGGCAGACTCGGAGTCGACCCTTCTGCGACACCGAGACAGGCTTCTGGAAGTTTGCCAAGATCTTGGTAAATCTCGAGAAGTCCTCTCTGTGCCCTACGAAGAAACTGGTATACCTAGGCATGAAACTAGACACGATTCTCCACAAAGCCTTTCCATCAGACGGAAGAATAGCAAGGCTGAGGAAGGTAGCAGAACCTTTCCTCAGACGAGAAGAGCTTCCAGCCCAACTGTGGTTACGTCTCTTAGGCCATCTATCGTCTTTGGTTCGTCTTGTTCCAAACGGCCTCCTCAGGATGAGATCCATCCAGTGGCGGCTGAAGTCACGATGGAATCAGGGAAACGATTCCCTGGACTTCCTAGTTCCCATAGGACCTTCGGAACGGGCGGATCTTCGATGTTGGCTGGACGATGAGAACCTACGGAAAGGAGCAGATCTTCTCGTCCTCCCCACAGATTTGACTCTGTTTACGGACGCGTCAAATCAAGGGTGGGGGGCCCTCATTCTGAACCAAAGAGCCTCAGTCCTTTGGTCAGAATCGGAAAGGTGCCTCCACATCAACCTGCTAGAATTGAAGGCCATTTTTCTGGCTCTTCAACAGTTCCAACAAATCCTGGCGGGCCACTCCGTGGTGGTGATGAGCGACAACACCACAGTAGTGGCTTATATCAACAAGCAGGGAGGTACCTTCTTGCAGTAGAGATTCTGAGATGGTCTGAAACCCGCTCGATCTCACTGTCAACTTGCTTCATTCCTGGCAAGAGGAATGTCCTCGCCGACAGCCTCAGCAGGGCGACGCAGATAGTGAGTACCGAGTGGTCTTTGGATCCTCAGATAGCCAACAAAGTCCTGACTTTGTGGGGTTCCCCGACTGTAGACCTGTTTGCGACAGCCTTGACTTTCAGGCTGCCCCTTTACTGCTCTCCAGTCCCGGACCCCAAGGCTCTCTGGCAGGATGCATTTCAACACAGGTGGGACAATATGGACGTCTATGCCTTCCCACCTTTTTGTCTGATGAGAAGGTTGCTCAACAAGGCCAACCTATCGGTCAACCTCTCCATGACTCTCATAGCTCCGCTATAGCATCATGCGGAATGGTTCCCGGACCTTCTGCAACTCCTAACGGAACCCCCAAGAGAACTCACTCCACGTCACGAGCTACTCAGACAATCACATTGCAACATCTTCCACAAGGCCGTAGCTTCGCTTCGGCTTCACGCCTGGAGACTATCCAGCGACTCCTCACGGAGAGAGGATTTTCTCAACAGGTTGCAGACAGGATGTCTCGACACCTGCGAGAATCCTCTGCTAGCGTCTACCAGGCGAAGTGGAAAGTCTTTTGTGGTTGGTGTCGTGGAAGGGGTATCTCTCCGCTCGATGCCACTATTCCAACAATAGCGGAGTTCCTTGTATATCTTCGGGAGGAAATGCGCCTTTCGGTCTCGGCGGTGAAAGGCTATCGCTCAGCCTTAAGCTTAGCCTTCAGGCTGAAAGGAGTAGATATTTCCTCTTCGTTGGAACTTTCTCTACTCATACGCAACTACGAGCTTACTTGCCCCAGTCGGAAGTCAGACCCCCTCCTTGGAACGTGGTTCAAGTGCTCAGGGCTCTGAAAAGAGCTCCCTTTGAACCATTACGCCAGGCGTCTGATCGCCTCCTAACGTGGAAGACGGTGTTCCTACTCGTGTTGGCCGCGGCCAAACGAGTAAGTGAACTTCATGGTCTCTCCTACGACGTTGCCCATTCAAGGGGATGGGGGGAGGTAACGTTCAAGTTCGTCCCTGAGTTCATTGCTAAGACTCAAAACCCTGGGGTTTCGGATCCAAGATTCCACTCCTTCAAGGTAACGAGTCTACGTTCTGTAACAAGTGACCCAGACCATCTGTTACTGTGCCCAGTCAGGAGTCTGAGGCGCTACCTCAAAAGGACAGCTGCAGCCCGTCCTCATGTGCAAGCTTTGTTTGTGAGCATAGGGAGGACAAAGAGGAGGGTCACCAAGAACTCCATCTCTTCATGGATTCGCAAGGTGATAAGCAGCACCTTGAATCCCGACTCTCCTCCGTCATGTCGTCCCAGAGCTCACGACGTCAGGGGTGATGCTACTTCCCTGGCCTTCAAGAGAAACTTCTCTGTGACGCAGGTTCTACAAGCCGGGGTCTGGAAACGTCAGACGACGTTCACAGCCCACTACCTGCAGGACGTGACCCACAGGAACCTCGATACGTTTTCTATCGGTCCTGTGGTGGCTGCACAACAGCTGGTCTAACCTCAGGCTCCTTATTGGACAAGTAGCAGAAGGTTGAGGGCATTGTTACCCGGTTTTAGTCTGCGTGAATGAAAGAGTATGTCTGGCCCATACTTCTTTCTTCATTCTCACCTCTCTTGGGGATAGCAGCATCCAGGTCTTTGCACAGCTGACCTCAACCTCTGCAGGTAAACCATGCTTCCTTGTGCTCCTAGTATTAGCCTTAATACTGTCGCGTCCCCCATACCTTGACGAGGTGGTATTGGGAACGTCCTAGCCTAGAGTTCCACAATAAAGAACTCCAGGTCAACTGCCTAGGACGAGTCACGTTATTCTCCTTCACACACATCCTAGTAGGCCGCACGATGGTCAAACATGACAGCGTGCGAGGGTTAGGGACTCCCGTTCCTTGAGTTCTACAACTCGGAATTGGAGTCCCCGGGTAAAGCCGAAGCCAGAAGGCTGGGGACTTTCCGCCCTTCCTAAGGGTAAGTCACCCCATGGAAATAGCAATGGTTTGTATTGGGTTACGGAACAAATGACAAATTTCGTAGATAATTTGTATTTTTCCTACCATACAAACCTTTGCTATTTACGCAAATGTTACCCGCCAGCCCTGACCCCCAAGTCAAGTCCTACCTTTAAGTGAATTGAGCTATTCACAGTGTGTGAGGGGGGAAGGGGTAGCTAGCTACCCCTTCCCTACCCCCTGCTAATTAGCAAGGGGGTAGTTAACCCTCGTTTAATTTTAATGGCTCGCCATTCAGCTCCGCCAAATGTTACCCCATGGAAATAGCAAAGGTTTGTATGGTAGGAAAAATACAAATTATCTACGAAATTTGTCATTTTTCTTTCTATTTTTCCTAAAGTGCGTGCCCTGAAAGACCACCTACTTTTAAAGTGACTTTTGTAGTCCTAAAAAACATTCAATAAGAGAATAAAAATAATTTCATTGATTTCCCTAAAAAAATTTATTAATGTTCAAAGAATAAAAATAGGAAAAAAAATCAGCAATTTTCTGGTGTTGATTTTGGTTGAGGGAATTACCAAACTGTATAACGCGAAAACCATTTGACGAAAGATTTTGATGTCTCCCTCTTGCACTTTGCATTTCATTTTTTTTCCTTAATGTCCTTGCATCTCGACAAACTTTTCTAAGGTAATCACATTATGTCTATAAAAGTGTAAACTAAAATATATGAGAAAATGTGTATGAATAAAGAGATAAGAGAAAAGTAAAATGAATAAAGTGCTTTCGCCATGTTTTAAGTGTTTTTTTTTAATTTAGCAGTTTCTAACAAAACTGGAAGCTTTATATCGTTCACTGGCAGCCAAGTGGTCACGTGTGTCTGATTTTATCTATGTTTCTTCCAAGATAGCATAGAAAACTAGAGGGGCACTCAGTAGAGCGCAGACCTCTGCCACGGCAGCTTATTTCTCGACCTTTTGCTCGACTTTGACCTAAGACTTTCAAAATTGAATCGCTTCACGTCTCGACATAATAATTAATCCCGACAAGAACAGAGGAGTAATGAGGGATTTTTTATTAGCGAGCGAAGCGAGCCATGGAAGAGCAGAGATTATTTGATTGGCAGCTAATCCTGATGCTTGGGGACGGGTTATGTTAAAGATTTTGGGCAGGGCACAGTCACACAGTCGCAGCCGACTTTTCTGTGGCTACAGTCGAGATTACTAGTTCCCTTAAGTTTGAAGATTGTGTCTCATATACTCTTAGAATGCTGTCTTTTACAGAAGCATAGCTCATCGACCGTGTCCACTCATTTCCTAACACTGATAAGCTTTTGGTTTATTTAACTACTTTAGTTTAACCTCATTTCTATAATTACTATAATTCAGAAGGCTAATCTATCGTATCATATTAGATTCATCTATGTTACATCTTCCATCTCTAATTTCCCTGAAATTCGTATGAAAACATCTAGGTCTATCACTAATGAAATACTCAAGTGTTTTGTTTTTAAATCTTAATATTCTGAAATAATAAAAAAATGAAATCTTGATGTGATGGCTACTTGGTAACGTCCCTGGCTGGTGATCACCAGACTGGGGTTCGAGTCCCACTCAAACTCGTTAGTTCCTTTAGTGGCTGCAACCTCACCATCCTTGTGAGCTAAGGATGGGGGAACCTATAGGTCTACCTGCTGAGTCATCAGTAGCTATTACCTGGCCTTCCCTGGTCCTAGGTTGGATAGATAGGGACTTGGGTATGATCAGTCTCTAGGGCATAGTCCCGCTTGCTAGGACAATGTCACTGTCCCTGGCCTCTGCCATTCATGAGTGGTCTTTAAACCTTTAAAGCCTCTAGACTAAGTTGTAATAATCCTATACATTAAAATCACCGATTCCTGGTCAAGAAATACGCAGCAGAGAGAGAGAGAGAGAGAGAGAGAGAGAGAGAGAGAGAGAAATTTCAGGATTAGAGAAGACTATTCTTGTATGCATAGCTACCCGACAGATAGGATTAAACTTAGTGAAAGCAAAATAGTTCCACATAGCACGAAGTCCCTTTTACTTTTTCATAAGACTTATTTGATCTTAGGTACTGGGAGGTCTATGCTGGAACTATTGGTTTCAAATATCCATTAGTTACTGCATGTGTCTTTATTTTAATTAGGGTTTTTTTTTTATTCATTTCCTCATTATATCAATTATACTATATTTATTACACTTATATAATTTTATAGTTTTGTCTCTACGCATATTTACACTGCCTTTACCTTCGCAAGTATACTGTAAAGGCCTAAGTACTGTAAGTATGGAGAATAACATCTTGAGATATTGAATCTTACTGGTAAACTTCATTTTCAAATTATTCCACTACTCTGAAATGGGATGTATTTTAATTCTTTATTAATTCCATTTTTACTGTAATTTCAACATAAATAATAAAGGAAAAATATTTAGAACGTGCGGTTACATGTCATTGGCTCCTTCAAGTGAATTGAATAATCGTTAATCAGAAGTTTGAAAGTAAGTGTATATTCTAGAAATAAAAGTATCAAAGTCACTAATAAACAATTTGTAAAAGGCGATTTACAAGGAAATGAGTAAAACGCATTAAAGTAATATAGAAGTCACCTCGAATGATGAAAGAATAAAAATGTGTAAAACAAAGCCAAATTGAGAATTAAAAAATTTTCCCTTCAATTCTTTGAAAAGATAAATGCATAACTGGAATATGGAAAATATTTCTATTAAAGAGCTGCACATGAAATTCCACCCAAGCCAATCGATTAGCTGCAAGCACTTCCCAGTTTCTCAGAGAACGTGATCGACAGATATATGATATTTCACTTAACAGAGTGGAGTGGAGAGGAAGACCTGAATATCGTGAAATTTTGAGGGGCCGGTATAGAGAAGGCATGAAAATAGGAATTTTTATTATACTCCTGTACAAATGCGATTTTGAATTTTCATTATCTTTGTTAGTACTGTATTATTATTATTATTATTATTATTATTACTTGCTAAGCTACAACTCTAGTTCGAAAAACAGGATGCTGTAAGCCTAGGGGCCCCAACAGGGAAAATAGCCCTCTGAGGAAAGGAATCAAGGAAAAATAAAATATTTTAAGAACAGTAACAACATTAATATATATGTATGTGTATATTTATATATATATATATATATATATATATATATATATATATATATATATATATATATATATATTCCCATATGAAATATAAAAACTTTAACAAAACAAGAGGATAAAAAATTTGATAGAATAGTGTGCCCGAGTGTACCCTCAAGCAAGAGAACTTTCCCAAGACAGTGGAAAACCGTGATACGGAGGCCATGGCACTAATAAAGACTAGAAAACAATGGTTTGATTTTGGAGTGTCATCCTAGAAGATCTGCTTACCATAGATAAAGTCTCTTCTAATCCCATCTAGACGAAAGAAGCCACTGAACAATTACAGTGAAGTAGTTAACCCCTTGGGTGAAGAAGAATTGTTTGGTAATCTCAGTGTTGTCAGATGGATGAGGATAGAGGAGAATCTGTAATGAATATACCATACTAATCTGTGTATTAGTAGGCAAAAGGAAAGTGAACCGTAACCAGAGAGGATCCAATGTAGTACTGTCTGGCCAGTCAAAGGACCCCATAACACTCTAGCGGTATTATCTCAA
>NC_090752.1:15346264-15363764 GCF_036898095.1 Palaemon carinicauda
CGAATAAATTTTATTCGTATTCATATAAGTCTCTAAAAGGACAGAAAAAGTGTGGAGAGATAAGTACAAGCCCAAGATTTATCAGAAAATGGCAATTCCTTGACCCAAAACGAGAAGAAGAAAGGACATTAGTTCTGTAAAGTCGAACGTGGAAAAAAAAAGTTGTCACTCTTTTCTTTTCTTTGTTTTGGTGAAAGAAAAGACAAAGACCGAACCCGTCCTTACAAGATTAAATAATGATTTTAAAGTTTTCTAAATTTTTATATATATTTTTTGAGGTGGTAAAGAGTATGTTTTAAGGTGAATTAATCTAGAAAAAAAGTTTATACATTTTTCCAATTGAGAAAAAATGTCAATATAATTGGTTTCTTGACATGTTGAAAGCTTACAAATTAATAACTTCGAAAACCAGGCATGCAGTGCTTGGATTTAAAAATTCCCAGCTGGGGAAACATTGGTAATAAATTAAGCAAAATCTTGCAGTGTAATAACAAAAGATAGAAGAAATGTTTAAGGCAGTGTTGCGTTCTTTCTCTTATCCGTCTGGTGCTATCTCATTTCCTTTTCCTTTTTTTTTTCTCTTACCATCGCAGCCTCCATCCCTTTCCATTTTTTTTCTCAGCCTTGCCCTTGCCCATTCTCCTGTCTCTCCTATGTCTTTCCTACACTCCCCCTTCTTTTTCCTCTTTCCCCCTCCCCCTTCCCGTATCTTCCCCTCCCCCTATCTCTCCCCTTCCCTCTCTCCCCCTCACCCCTTCCCTCTCCCCCTCCCCCTCTCCCCCTCCCCCTCTCCCTTTCCCACTCTCCCCCCTCTCCCACTCTCCCCCTCTTCCCCTCTCCCTTTCCCCCTCTTCCCCTCTCTCCCCCTCTCTCCCTCCCCCACTCTCCCCCTCTTCCCCTCTCCCTTTCCCCCTCTTCCCCTCTCCCTTTCACCCTCCCTCATTCCCCCTCCGCCTATCTCTCCCCCTCTCCCCTATCTCTCCCCCTCTCCCCTTCCCTATCTCCCTCTCCCTCTCCCTCCCACACTCTCCTCCTCCTCCCTCCCTTTCCCCCTCCCCTCCTCCTCCCTCCCTTTCCCCCTCCCCCATTCCCCCTCTCCACCACCTGTGTTGTGCTCGCTTAAACCTCTCCTCCTTTCGGTATTCAGTCTAACATGTGCCGGGAATAAAAGCAAGAACGTGTAGTCAAAGTGACCTCTTAGAGTATCAAGAGGATGGACTGTCGAAGCTGCGCTTTATTTAATTCACCAGGACTTGCACAATTTTGGCCTCTCTTCCACCCGCCCAAACATTATTACTAACTTGTTTTTAAAAGAGTTTTGTCCACCATTCATGTAACTTATAATCTTATAATTAGGGGTAGTGTTCATGAGTATGGGTTTATCTTCATTCTAGTGTCCTCTTTTTCAAGATTTTTTTTTCTCTTTTTTCACATTAATTCCCTTGTTCATTTGAGTGTAGTTATGGGGTGCCAGTCATCTGATGTATTAGTTTTGGTGCATGTTGTATTCCAGGAGATTTTTGAGGCAGTCATGCTTTCGATACTTCAGGTTTTTAACGGTACATCTTTTAAACCATGTTTTAATGTGTGCAAAATGACATGGAATAAGCATTAGATATTCACCCGGCAAAGATATGTATGTTTATTAGCGATATTTTATGTACAGTTGGACATTAAATTTCTGGGACGCCTCGCTCTGAAGTATTGCACAGAGCTACACCCATACTGCGCGGCGAGTTCCTGCGTTTACAGCTGCCCACCACATCAGCCATCTTTCCCTGCACTATCTGTTTGGTTACTTGCCGGGAAGTAAGGGTTTTACTGGGTGCACTTTTTTGAGCAAGATATGCCAGGGATTCCTGTGTCCAACTGTACATTCAAGAATACGGTGAGATGTAGGACTTCCAGGGAATGGCATTGGCACTAAGCTGCTATGAACATCTATGGGCATCCATGGGCAGAAGCCTAAATAAATTCAATACATTGATGACAATCATTGCACGAAATCTCCAATTTTTATATAAGGTATATACTACGTGTGGAACTTTGACGAGAGGTAATTTTATTATTAGAACTAGAGCGGCGCTCTGAAGTGCGCAGAACTCCACCACAACAGCTGATTTCTCGATCTTTTGCTTAACCTTGACCTTTGACCTTAACATATATTAATTGGTGTGGATTTTCGTACGACATAATATGAACCAAGTATGAAATCTCTGTGACAACGATGTCCATACCTTTTGGCTGATTACGTGAATTGGACATTTTGCTTGACCGTGACCTTGACCTTTGACCTTATCCCTTCCAAAATTTAATAATTTCCAGCCTTTTACATAAGTTAATCCCGGCAAGTTTCATTACTCTGCGATTAAATTTGGGGCCAGGAACCTGTTTACAAACACGCAAGCCCGCAAGCACACAAATTACAAACACAGAAAACAGGAGGTAAAACATAACCTCCTTCCAACTTCGTTGGCGGCGAGTAACAATGCATAAATTTTCATTTTCCTGAAAATACGTATGTTGTACAAAATCCCTTTGTGCACTTGTTGCACTGCCTCTCGGTACAATCTGTTGGTCAGTTTTACAGTAACTAGAATACTAGATAATGCAAGTCTACATCTTCCATATTACATATATGGGGTTTGTTGAATCTGATACGTCAGCAGTTGGATACGTTTTATTTAATGTTACCGTTCTTAAAAAAAAAATATTTTTACTTATTCTCGTAGTTTATTTCCTTGTTTTCTTTCCTCCACTGGGCTATTTTTCCTTGAAGGAGCTCTTGAGCTTAGAGCATCTTGCTTTTCTACGTAGGGTTATTAGCGTAGTTTACAACAACAACAAACAACAACAAAAATAATAATAATAATAATAATCCTTTACATCTTGCTTTTCTAAGTAGGGTTATAGCCTAGTTTACAACAACAACAACAACAACAACAACAACAACAATACTAATAATAATAATAATAGTAATAATAATAATAATGATAACCCTTTCGCCATTAAGATTTGAAGGTGTCAAATAACAGTAGAGGTGAGGGACAGGGCATTGCGATTTTACAAAATGTCAGAGACTGAACGTATCCACTAAGGTAAGCTTCCAGGCCGCCTCTGTAACGTCAATGTGGGAAAGGTAGTCAGCGGCTAGAACTAATCCCCCCCCCCCACACCACACACACACAAACACCCTCCTGTCAAAGCACAGTCAAATATTGTTGATAGTGAGAAATCTGTCGAGCAGTGAGCGGATTGTTAGTTCCATATTATTGTTAATTATTATTATTATTATTATTATTATTATTATTATTATTATTATTATTATTAATTATTTCCTCCCACCCCTATTGACGAAAAGGGCCTCGGTTAGATTTTCGCTAGTCATCTCTATCTTGAGCTTTTAATGCAATACTTCTCCACTCATCATCTCCCAATTCACGCTTTATTATTATTATTATTATTATTATTATTATTATTATTATTATTATTATCATTATTATTATTATTATTATTATTATTACTTGATAAGCTACAACCCTAATTGGAAAAGCAGGATGCTATAAGCCCAAGGGCTCCAACAGAGAAAATAACCCAGTCAGGAAAGGAGAAATAAGGAAACAGATAGAATAGTGTGCCTGGGTGTACCCACAAGCAAGAGAACTCATTAATACAATACAGTTCAGTATAATAGGAAAGTCCATGCGATATTACTTGTGGAATGGTAGTCTTAGGGAAAAAAAAGATCATTTCAATTACGTTTGCAATATTTAAGATATTTCTGCTAGCCGACAGAATAACGCAGAAACACTATAATAGCAGCTGATATACAATAGTATATCAAGTTTTCTCTCTCTCTCGTCTCTCTCTCTCTCTCTCTCTCTCTCTCTCTCTCTCTCTCTCTCTTTTTTTTTTTTTTTTTCTCTTCTCCTCTTCTCTCTCTTCTCTCTCTCTCCTCCTCTTCTCTCTCTCTCTCTCTCTCTCTCTCTCTCCTCTCTCTCTCTCTCTCTCTCTCCTATCTTTCTCTTATCTCTCTCTCTCCTCTCTCTTCTTTTTCTCATCTTTCTCTCTCTCTCTATTCTCTCTCTTTCTCTCATCTCTTTCTCTCTCCTCTCTTTCTCTCATCTCTTTATCTCTTTCTCTCATCTCTTTATCACTTTCTCTCATATCTCTCTCTCTCTCTCTCTCTCTCTCTTCTCTCTCTCTCTCTCTCTCTCTCTCTCTCTCTCCCCTCAGCTAACTATAGTGAAGTGTCAGCTGAAATAATGTGACCTAAATTTCATCGTTGGTAGGTGAACATAGGGTTACGAAATCAGGATTTTTCTTCCCCCATTTTTTTTTTTTTTTTCCAAGAGAAATCGAGGGACTTTTTTGGTGAGGCTCAAAAATGGTAGTGCTAGATAAAGCGGACATAATTCTTCCCCTTCTGGCCATTCCACTTGATTTTGTCGCTCAAAATCAGTTACCTCGCCGTCTTAAATTGCTCAGTGGATAAGGAACATTTGACCTATGTAATTTATGTGAAGTTCGATCACTTCCTAAGTTTTTTTTGTCACGAAATTGTGACCGGTGAAATTTATTTCGAATTAGAAAATTTCATAAGATGGTTTATATTTTCAAATGTGGAATATTTTTGCAAGTTCATATTTACTTAGGTTGTTTTTTTTTTTTATTCTTTTATTGTTGGAAATGTGTTGGCCAAGGATATGTAATTTAAATGGGAAATGGGATATAGGATGGATCTTTTCCTATTTAAATTTTTTTTTTTTTTTTATAAATACTTTTCTGAGTCATGTAACTAACAAAATTTGGATGTTTCATAATTTACACATTTTTCAATAAAAATTATTTCTGATATGTTTTTGACCAATATAATATTTATGTTTGGAATTGGTTACGATATTTATACATGTATAACTTCTCTCTTTTCAGGTAAGAATTCAAGGAGTTTCCCGTGTATCTTCCAAATGAGTATAAATTTTGTTTTTTTGTTCCCAAGTACTATCTTCATATTAACTTTTTTAACATTTGTTTCCATATCTTAAGAGGACGTTCATGACTTTTCTGTAGATAATTCTAATGTTAATGTCTCTTCATAGAAAGTATTTTTTTTCCTTCGGTTAGTTTTATAGGATTTTCCTTTTACATATCTTTTATGTATACGGCTGAATCTAAAGGAATATATTTACAAGGTTATGTGTGTAAAACTATTTTTAGCGATATGCAAGGCTTACCATTTCTTTTTTAGTACAATATAGCGTCCCATCTATAATAGGATTTTCCTTTTACACTTCTTTTTCGTATACTAGTAAATCTAAAGGGATATATTTACAACGTTATGAGTGTAAAACCATTCTTAGCGAAATATGAGTCTCGCCATTTCATTTTAGGTACAATATAGCGTCCCATCTATAATAGGATTTTCGTTTTACATTTTTTTTCATTTATAAAACCAAATCTAAAGGGATATATTTACAAGGTTATGTGTGAAAGACTATTTTTATGCGATATACGAGGCATACCATTTCATTTTTAGCACAATATAGCGTCCTATCTATAATAGGATTTCCCTTTTACATTTCTTTTACGTATACAAGTAAATCTAAAGGAATATATTTACTAGGTTATGTGTGTAAAATTATTTTTAGCGAAATACGAGGCATACCATTTCATCTTTAGTACATTATAGCGTACCCAGCGATTAGTTTAATAGGATTTTCCTTTTACATTTTTTATGCATACTTTTAAATCTAAAGGAATATATTTACAAGGTTATGTGTGTAAAACTATTTTTATGCGATATACGAGCCTTACCATTTTATTTTTAGTACAATATAGCGTCCCATCTATAATATGATTTTCCTTTTACATTTCTTTTACGTATACAAGTAAATCTAAAGGAATATATTTACAAGGATGTGTGTAAAATTATTGTTAGCGAAATACGAGGCATACCATTTCATCTTTAGTACAATATACCGTGTCCATAGGTTAGTTTTATAGGATTTTCCTTTTAAATTTCTTTTATATATACGACCGAACCTAAAGCAATATATTTACAAGGTTATATGTGTAAAACTATTTTTAGCGAAATACGAGGCATACCATTTCGTCTTTAGTACAATATAGCGTGCTAGAAAACTTAGAGGTAAGGCGGCAATGTAATTTTATACATCAACGATAATGCTTAAATCAATATTTGTTTCTTTAGTGAAACTTTTCGATGATCTCATTAAAGGATTAAAGTCCGGAAGAGTCCGTTGTTTGTATGTGTGATTGTTTCCTGGATATATATATATATATATATATATATATATATATATATATATATATATATATATATATATATAATGTTTGTGTGTGTGTAAGCTTTCCAATAAAGAAATGTTATAAATAACGCAAAGACATATTACGTTTAATTATGTTTATTCTTCAATTGAAATGAATAAAGAACGTAACCTTTAGGGAGCAATCTTTTTGGAATCTGTGCATGAATCCCCACTAACCTTTAAACTTATGTTGAGCTGCGTTTGGAACCCTTTACTACGTGAAGGGATTTAAGATGACGCCCGAAACAAAGGGGCCCCAAATGTCGAGGGGAGGAAATCGGGGTCGCGACTGACTTTTTCATTTTAAAGAAATCTTATTCTCAACGTGAAAAATCTCTTTAAGAGGTTCGTTATTTACCATTATTTGTCGTCTCTGCATTTTAATTGAACATTGTTTTCTTAGCTTTACTCATAGTCATTTTCAGTCCTACACATTTTTTTTTCTGTTCGGCAAAATACATTATTTGTCGTCTCTATATTTTCGTTGAAGATTGTCTTATCTTTACTCAAATTCATTTTCAGTCCTACACATTTTTTTTTCTGTTCGCCAAAATACATTTGTCGTCTGTACATTTTAATTGAACATTGTTTTCTTAGCTTTACTCATATTCATTTTCAGTCCTACACATTTTTTTTGTTTTCTGTTCGCCAAAATACATTATTTGTCGTATTTACATTTCCATTGAACATTGGTTTCTTAGCTTTACTCATATTCATTTTCAGTCCTACACATTTTTTTCTGTTCGCCAAAATACAAATTCTCTCTCTCTCTCTCTCTCTCTCTCTCTCTCTCTCTCTCTCTCTCTCTCTCTCTCTCTCTCTCTCTCTCTCTCTCTCTCTATTCGTTAATTGCTTGAGCTGTGTGGTTACCGCCTTTGCAATTACATGGGTTGGAATGGAAATAGAATTTGTGTATACACTACAACAATTGAAAATGTTGAAAATGAGGAATCGTAGTGTTAACCTTTATGTTACTATGTTAGTGGCAGTTAAAGATTTTATGAAAATCCTTAAATACTGTGTGGAATCGATTTATTATTTTAATCTATTTTTCCTTTCTCACCGTTATCCCTACATTAAGGGGTCGGCTGCCTGATGCGCCCTCTCTAATGCCTTTATCAAAGGCCATCATCTTCCTCCAAACCTCTTCTCTCCCTCATCCTTTGTTCTTCCAATATACGGAGATAGATAGAACTACAGGATATCTTAACAGTAGACCTTAATGGTATTGTAATATGAATATAACTGTAGCCGATAGAATGTGTTATTTATCAGTGTTACGTTACAACTATCCAAGCTACAACCCTAGTTGGAAAAGCAAGATGCTATAAGCCCAAGGGCCCCAATAGGGAAAAATAGCCCAGTGAGGAAAGGAAATAAGGAAATAAATAAATGAAGAGAACAAATTAACAATAAATCATTCTAAAAAAGGCAACAACGTCAAAACAGATATGTCATATATAAACTATTAACAACATCAAAAACAAATGTCATATATAAACTATAAAAAGACTCATGTCCGCCTGGTCAACAAAAAAACATAGTGATAGGGACTTAATAAGAGTCTTTTTTGTGACCTAAGATATTAGTAGCAAATTATATCTTATAACAATATGAATCTTAATTGATAAGAAATTACAATGTGTACAGCTCTACAGTTTATAGATTAAAAGGAATTCAGTGTATCATATGATGATTTAAAGATCTAATTTGGATGTAATTTGTATATATATAATTATTTTACCATTTGGAATTTTATTATTGAATTTAACATATTGAGTGAAAATAACAGTTTCTTTATTCTTAAAATATTTTTAGTAATATTTAATACTGTTACCTCAGTGTGTTTTGGTGGATAATTTTGAATGTGTAAGATTGAATTACTCATTGCAAAAGTCAGTTGAGCATTTTGTGTATAAACACGCTGATAATGTATACTAAAGGTAAACTGAATAAACTGGAGAAAGGTTTAATAGATATTGTAAGCAAAAGTTAGGTGATAATTTAGAGAGAGACGAATAAGATGAAGTTATAAATGTTAGTATAGACATGAAAGAATGACAGTTGTTGATTTGTACAGTTATATTGGAGTAAATATAATGAATGCTGGATAGATCAGAAAAGTTTCATAAAAGAGATGACTTAAAAGAGGTACCAGGCAGTGAGCCAAATATTCATAAAATGACTGGAATTAATGTGTGGAATCAAGAGTTACGAGTGTATGAAAGGATTACTAAACCCAGTCTCCTTCATAGAAATGAAGTGCAGTTTAATGTAAATTAGAAAAGGAAGTGTGGTAGTATATTTGATGCAGTAAGTATTAATATGTCTCACCCTATCAATACTTGTTTGAAAGGATAGCTTAAGTGAAACAGTGTATTTATTTTGAGCGGTATGGTCATGTGAAAGGAATGTATAAAACTAGATGAGCCGAAAGTGTATAATTTAGATGTGTAGGAAATTAGGGGCGTGTAGATGGTGTGAATGACTTATTGGAAAGGAAGGGTATTGATATTTAGGAAGCACAACATTGCCGGGAAGATATAAAGAGATGGGGTTGTGTGTAGGGGGGATTGACACGCTGCTGATGAGCCTATATATATATATATATATATATATATATATATATATATATATATATATATATATATGTGTGTGTGTGTGTATATATATATATAATGTGTGTGCGTGTGTATGTGTGTGTGCATGGATGTGTGTATATAGTTATATATATATGAATGTGTATATTATATACAGTATGTACTGTATATGTATATATATATATATATATATATATATATATATATATATATATATATATATATAAGCTATAATAATGATATTAATAACGAGAACAATAAATAATAATAATAATAATAATAATAATAATAGTAATAATAATAATAATGATAATTACAATAATAATAATAACAACAGCATCCTACGGTAGTTTAATAGCACACGTTCGATCAACATTCGTCTCCCTAATCCATTGATCCCATACGCTGTATCATACTAATTCATGGCATTAGCATTATTTACATAATCATTACTTGCAAGGCGTTAGAGTTGTACGCCCAGAGAACGGAGCGTATCCTTTAATTATAATATCATTCCGGATTTAACCTCGCGAAGCTTAGAGTGGAACACGAAACGCTGAGGATGTCATGAAAGATGTATTATATTTTTTACCGATTTAGAAAGGTTTTACGTGTTTAGTGAAGTGGTTGATTTTTAAAAAGGGATTTCTTGATTTGTTGAATTTAACTTTTTAGAAAAAATAATTCTTTTCAACATGAGTTCAGATGTATTAATGAACTGAATAAAATCACAGCTTTAAGAATTATATTGTGAAAGCATTTTGGAATCTAAGAGATCAAAGCTAGTTCATCATCATGTTTTTTTTTTACAATATATTTTTTTACCGATTTATAAAAGTTTTACGTGTTTGGTGAAGTGGTAGATTTTTTAAAGAGGATTTCTTGATTTGTAAAATTTAACATTTTAGAGAGAGAGAGAGAGAGAGAGAGAGAGAGAGAGAGAGAGAGAGAGAGAGAGAGAGAGAGAGAGAGAGAGAGAGAGAGAGAGAGAGAGAGAGAGCTTTTCAACATGAATTAAAATGGATTAACAAAACTGAATACAATTACATTTTTTCAGAATTATTTTGTGAAAGTATTTTGGAATCTAAGAGAGCCAAGCTAGTTCACTCATTTATCATGATTTTTACAGTATATATTGTACTAATTCATAATATTTTACGTATTTAATGAAGTGGTAGATTTTTAAAAAGGGATTCCTTAATTTGTAGAATTTAACATTTTAGGAAGATAATTCTTTTCAACATGAATTAAAATGGATTAATAAAACTGAATACAATCACAGCTTTCAAAATCATTTTGTAAAGGTATTTTGAAATCAAGAGAGATACAAGCTAGTTCGCTCATCATGTTTTTTCAGTATATTTTGTACAGATTCATAGAAGTTTACATGTTTAGTATAAAGATTATTTTCTAAAAAGGTATTCATTAATTTGTAGAAATTAACATTTCAGAAAAAAAAATCTTTTCAACATGAATTAAAATAGATTGATAAAAATTGAATACAATCATGGTTTTCAGAATCATTTTGTAAAGGTATTTTGAAATCAGAGAGATCAAAGCTAGTTCGCTCATCATGTTTTTTCAGTATATTTTGTACAGATTCATAGAAGTTTACATGTTTAGTATAAAAATAATTTCTAAAAAGGTATTCCTTAATTTGTAGAAATTAGCATTTTAGGAAAAAAAAATTTTTCACATGAATTAGAATTTATTGATAAGACTGAATACAATCACAGCTTTCAGAATCATTTTGTGAAGGTATTTTGAGATCAAAGCTAGTTCGCTCATCAATTTTTTTCTTTTTACACTATATTTTGTACAGATTGATAAAAGTTTACGTGTATAGTATAGTGATAATATTTCAAAAGGGATTCCTTAATTTGTAGACTTTAACATTTTAGAATTTTTTTTTTCACATGAATTAAAATAAATAAAACTGAATACAGTCACACCTTTCAGAATAATTTTGGGAAAGTATTTGGGAATCTAAGAGATCAAAGCTAGTTCGTTATCATGTGTTTTTACAGTATATGTTGTATAGATTCATGGAAGTTTACATGTCTAGTATAAAGATTATTTTCTAAAAAGGTATTCCTTAATTTGTAGAAATTAACATTTCAGAAAAAAAAACTTCTTAACATTATTTAGAATTTATTAATAAAATGATAAAATTCCAGTTTTCAGAATCATTTTGTGAAGGCATTTTGGATTCGAAGAGATCAAAGCTAGTTCGCTCATCATCATGTTTTTTCAGATGTAATATTCATAAGCACACGAAAATTACGAAGCAGAAAAATACCTCGTATTACAGGGTTCGTGTAATTTATTATACTTCAGCTTGGTTATTAAGTAATAATTAACTATATAATTTATGGTAAGAAGATTATCAGCTGATATTAGAGCATTTTATTTAGATGCTATTTTCCAGCAGAATTTATGATGGAACTCAACGTTTTTACAGTAGGAACATTCAAAATAAAAACTGTACTAATGTTGATTTATAAGGGAAATTACTGAACGTTATTTAGGAAAATATTTATTTGATTTATATAGTTTTATTTTCGATTTAAAAACGGTGTTATCCTTCGATTAACTATGAATTACTATCTTTGGTAATTCAATTAATTCACATCAGTTTTCTTTAGCTTGGCTAACAATTTATTTAGATTGCAAATACATACATACATACATACATACACACATACATATGGTAAAAACTAATGCCTGCTTTTAGAATGTTTTATATATGAAATTTGAGATAATACTCACTTTTTTTTTTCCTTTTGAATATTCGTTGCATATTACAATATTCATCTCTAGGATCATTATTATATTTTGCCCCATGTATATTATGCATGATTATGAATTTCCCTCTCGTAATATATATTAAGCAATCTCCTTTATATCTTTTTTAGAATTCAATTGTCTTGAGAAATATAGAATTTTGAAGTTTCATGAATGATGTAAAGCTCAGGATAATATGAAGGGGTAAAAGGGTAAATGCAAATGAATGCTTTTGAGCTAAAAATGGCAACATAGCTGTTAGGTACTAACAGAGAGGAGAGGCGAATATAAGTGACTTTATCCAACAAGATTAGGAGCTTATATACAAATATTTGAGGGTAACAATGGCACAAAAATTCAAACTATGTCGACCAATCTATGGCAAGCTTAAACAGGTTTACCTATTATCAGTGCAGGATAGGGCGAGAGATAAAAGAAAAAAAAATAGCATCGTTGTGTATGAGCGTGTATGAAACACGTGTGGTACAAAAGAGTAACCAAAAATCCAGAGATGAGCATATGCAATTTAACTATGTCCGTGTTATGTGACAAGAACAAACATCTTTTGTAGTAATTCATATGAATTTAAGGGGTTTTGTTAGCTTTTAATATTATTCATTAAGAATAGATGAATTATATTTCATTTTTTTCGAATGTTGGTCGTGGGAGCTTTTATTAGAAATAGAATAATTATATTTTACATTTCTTTTCGAATAATAGTCGTTTGAACTTTTCATTAGAAATAGATGAATTGTGTTTGACAAATATTTTTCGAATAATGGTCGTGGGAGCTTTTATTAGAAATAGATGAATTATATTGGACAACTTTTTTTCGAATAATGGTCGTAGGAGCTTTCATTAGAAATAGATAAATTATATTTGACACCTATTTTTTTTTTAAATAATGGTCGTGGGAGCTTTTATTTAGTAAAAAAAAATGACTGGGTAATGAATCACCTTAATTCATATAAAAGAATCATACATTTTTAAAATTATTATTCCAGTAATAAGTTGTTACATGGTATAATTCAACTCATTGCATTTTTAAAGTATTTGTTTTAAAGATATAATTTGAATTTTCATATATTTTTCTACAAAATATCAAATTTAGCTGATTTTGATTGTTGTTTAACAACTGGTTCATTTGTCAGTTAATATTTCAATCACACAATAATTTTAAAAAATTTTCTTGTTGATCTTAATGCTCGACTTATGCCGTAAAAGCCGTAGCATGTTTCTTAATTATTCACAAAGAGATTGAAAGGAATAAAAAATCTATTTTGTTATATACAGTGAATACATTTTAAGTTTTATTATTATTATCATTATTATTATCATTGATATCATTATCATTATTATTATTATTATTATTATTATTATTATTATTAGAAGTCTTAGTATTTGTATATACAGGTTTATATGTACAGGTTTTACCGTAAATATTTTTTCCCCAATATTTTTTATGACTCGTAAGCAAAACGGATGGGAAATAAAACCTCTCAATTGTCAAATATATCCTGTTTACCTTGATAAATTTTTGTTTATGGGTTGTTGAATATACTTAGGACAGTCGCTGGTCGTCACATTTATTAGGGTTACGGTGGCCTGTTGGTAATATCCTTGCCTGGTCATTGCCAGATGGGGGTTCGAGTCCCGCTCAAACTCGTTAGTTCCTTTGGTCGCTGCAATCTCACTTCCCTTATGACCTAAGGAAGGGGGTGTCAAACTCGTTAGTTCCTTTGGGCGCTGATACCTCACTATCCTTATGCCCTAAGGAAGGGGGTGTCAAAGTCGTTAGTTCCTTTGGTCGCTGCAACCTCACTATTCTTATGGTGGGGGCCGGTTTTTGGGGAGCCTTTAGATCTACCTGCTGAGTCATTAACACCCATTTCCTGGCCCTCCCTGGTCCTAGCTTGGGTGGAGAGGGGACTTGGGCGCTGATCATTTGATATATGGCCAGTCTCTTGGGCATTGTCTTGCTTGCTAAGGTAATGTCACTGTCCCATGCCTCTGCCATTCGTGAGTGGATATTAAACCTTTAAGCAATGGTATGTGAAGGCTGGGTGGTCTTTCAGATGGTTCTTCTATGATATTGGTGTAAAGTCTCAGACAAAGACTCCTGAGAATTTCCGTGGCACTGTATGTTTCGCAGATGCTCCTATTGCGGTATCTGCAGTCATTCTCAGATGCAATAAACTGAACGCCGACTATCTTTCCCGCATAACCCCTTTTGTCGAAGTTCTTTTTTACGGTCGTTAGGAACCGGTTCACCTCTGCTGCAGGTAGTTAAGTAGTATTTAAAAGAATACTGCAGTGGAATGTTTATGTGGACTTTGTACCATTTCTAAGTATTGAGACCCCCACTGAGTTTTTTATTTTTTTTATTTTTTTATTTTTTTACTTTTGTAGAGGGTCGTTAAATAGGTATAGTTCTACTCTGTTAAAAAATTGCCGTAAGAAACGTTAAGAATCCTGGAATAAATATTGCCAGGCATTTACCGTTTTGAAAAACTGATATATTGACGTTGAGTGATATTACGGCGAACAACCCGTAATATATGATAACAAAGTAGGGTAAAAATTACGGTCGCCGGTATTTTACTGAAATATGGCTGAGAACAGTAGATTTTTATGTAGGATTTCCGATTAAAATTACGGTTTTTATTCAAGTGTGTTCAGCCTTCCCGTTTCTTATCCTTATTTCTTTTCTAGTTATTCGTTCACTTGTATATTGATCGTTTTTTTTTTTTTCAAACAACTGGTTGACAACAACTAAATCTCCTTCCACGGTTAATTTTGTTTTCATATTCTTTCATATCACTATACTACTTACTATGATAACATTACATACCTTTGTTCTCGTTCTTGAGCTTGCCCATTCAGGAAAACATTAATCAACAATCTATCTTATATTTTTCATTACAAAGTCATATTTATCCAAAAGCCTCCATGACCTCTTTCGACACACGAGTATCCTTCATTTTTTTATTTGTTATTGATATATTCCAAGTTTTGTCTCTATTGGAATCTGACTGCTTTTACAATTCCACAAGCTTCAATTGCCTTTCTCGCCTTTGCTATTCTGATATTCCCGTCATTTATCACATATACATAAATAACGATAAAACCAATGCCGATGCATTCGCTATTCAAATATTTCCAGTGGCTTCCTTTTGCCTTAGGCAATTGGATCGTGGCAATATTCTCTATTGTTGCATTTCATGCGTATATTGTTTGATGCTGTTTTTAAAAGGTTAGTAAACTTGATGGAATAGAGAGATGTATATTTATCAGGTGACATATGATGCCTTTTTACCATAAAAATGTTTTGTTTGAATGCTGTTTTTTTTTTTTTTTTTTTAATTTTAATTACAAACTGTGCATTGCTATTGAAATGGCATTATCTGAATGTAAGCAACGTGTTGAATAAAAAATCTTCAGCAAATACACGAAGCTTTCTCAAAACCCAGACTTTTTTTTTTTTAAAGGCAAATAGTTTGAAAGAAAGACGGCAAAGATGACAGAACAGGTTGTGGTGGCCGATGTGGTAATGTCCCAGACTGGTGATCGCCTGCCTTGGGTTCGAGTCTTGCTCAAAATCGTTAGTTCCTTTAGTCGCTGTATCCTTACCATCCTTGTGAGCTAAGGATGGGAGGTTTGGGGGAGCCTATAAGCCTATTTGCTGAGTCATTAACAGCCATTGCCTTGCCTTCCTTGGTCCTAGGTTGGGTGGAGAGGTGGCTTGGTCGTTGATCATATGTAATATGATCAGTCTCTAGGGCATGTCCCTTGCCTCTGCCATTCATTGAGCGGCCTTTAAACCTTTAAAAGCTAACCTGTATATCCATACCATCTCTCTTCTTGTCCTTTCTGCCTTCATGTACACGAATGAAAGTGGTTTTGCCGACTTAGATAGCAATTTTAGTAAATGCTCTTTGTGAGAGTTTTCCTTTTAGGCACGGACACTAAAGAAAAAATAGAAAAAAAAAACTAAGATAAAAAGGACTTTGATATATTTTCTTCCCTGACATTTCAGACGGTTTTCATTCATATTGTTAAAAGGTTTGCTCAGTATTTCACTAAAAGAGGAAGTTATTTCTGTTCAATTTAGTTCTACACTTGAAAATTTGCATTACAAAACGGTAAAAGTCTGGCAACATTTATTCCAGGATTTTTTACAGTTTTAAAAACTGTTATATTGACGTAAAAGAATGATATTACGGTCACCAAAACGGAAAAGATAATAACGAAGTAAGGTAAAATTACGGTCGCCTGTATTTTACTGAAATACGGTCAAGAACAGTATATTTTTACGGAGAATTTCAGATAAAAATTACGGTTTCTTCTAACAGTGTACTGTATTTAAAATAAGGATAAGGAAAAATTAAACAGTCATGGAGGAAATAATGATTTGAGAGACAGCTGAGTAGGGTGGAGTTTCTGTCCAGGAGGAAATTTCCTCTACTCCTCCCCTAGACGATGAAGTACTTCTCGATCCCTTGATTCTCTCTCAATCTCCCTGGAATCTTTAATGCGACCATAGATCACTTTGCGACATCCAAAACATTTAGAGAGAGAGAGAGAGAGAGAGAGAGAGAGAGAGAGAGAGAGAGAGGGAGAGGGGTGGCCAATGAACAATTACAGTGCGGCAGTTAACTCTTTGAGTGAAGAAGAATTGTTTGGTAATCACAGCGTTGTCAGGTGTATGAGGACAGAGGAGAATATCTAAAGAATAGGCCAGACTATTCGGTGTATGTTTACGCACAAGGAAAATTAAACAATTGGAATTCATTTCCCCCAACTAGAGAGAGAGAGAGAGAGAGAGAGAGAGAGAGAGAGAGAGAGAGAGAGAGAGAGAGTGGTCAATGAACAATTACAGTGTGGCAGTTAACTCTTTGAGTGAAGAATTGTTTGGTAATCACAGTGTTGTCAGGTGTATGACAGAGGAGAATCTATAAAGAATAGGCCAGACTATTCGGTGTATGTGTATATAAAAGGGAAAATGAAACAATTTGAAACAATTTTCCCCGACAGAGAGAGAGAGAGAGAGAGAGAGAGAGACCCCCTATATTGAGTGTAAAAAGATAATGAAATTTTATAATCGCAAGAGAGAAAATTAGACCTTTAAAGCAGATACAAATATTGTACTGCGACTCATAAAAACAAAAACAAAATCGTATACTTGAAAACTCTTGAGGTATCTAAGACATTATTATGATGAAGTAGACGTTTTGTCCTCCGTGAAGGGTTAGAGGGAAAGTATTATGTTAAGCAGCAGCTACCTCTGTATAGGTAAGCTTCCACGTCATCACAAAGGATTTCAACTTTATTATCTGATCGGCCCGGAAAATGGCCTCCATAATGAGCATTTTGTAAGGAAATTGGTTGTTGATAAGGATTCAGATTTCGTAAGCGGCGGACATAGGGCAATTCATTAAGATTCGGCTATTTTGATATAAATGATAATTCTGACCGGAAAGCGTCAGCTGGTAGTATTCTCAAATTAAAGAGAGGCGGGATTAGTAAGCTATGTGATTTATATAGACCATACCTGATAAAAATGGGAAAATGAGGGTTATGGAGTTGGGGAAATTGGGGCGGAAACTTCAAGGAAACTAGGTAAGAATGATTTTGACAAATTTTAGCAGTCCAAGGATACTAGCAATGAACGTAACATGGCATTCAAGGATTACCACCTTTTACAGAGTAAAGTTTAAAATAAATAACCTTAGGAGTGTTATTAAGGCATTTGAAATGAGGTTATTAATAGGAAGATAGGATCTATAG
>NC_090752.1:15366264-15368764 GCF_036898095.1 Palaemon carinicauda
TCATGGAAGTTCCTCAAAGGCAGTTTTTACTTGGGATATTTCTTCGAGTAATAAACAGATCAATACAAAGACTTCATGATTTGGAGATTAATGCTCACTTGAACCCTGGTTTGAAGAATCTTTCTGTGGAAGTCCCTGAACATGTTTTCCCCAGAGAGAGAGAGAGAGAGAGAGAGAGAGAGAGAGAGAGAGAGAGAGAGAGAGAGAGAGAGAGAGAATTTTACCTGTAGAGGTATCACATGGTTCTGACCCCTGGCGCGAATATCCTGAGAGAAATCGTGTATGAAAGAGTGACGTGTTTAAAACAAGCCACGGCTATCCTTCCCTGAATAGAGTTAACCTTGTCTCAAAGGATATGACCTGTTTGTTCCCCCCTGCCGTCATCACTGTGATCAGTGGGTGGAACGGTAGGTACAGAAACAGAGGTTGAGTACTTGGGCTAAGCGTTAGGGCAGCAACCTCATCCATAATGAATTGTTGAAACACCAAAAGGCTGAACTCCTTTTTAAGGAGAAAATTATGAGTGTGTATAAATACAGTATGCATATACATACACATACATACACACATGTGTATATATATATGTATATATATATATTATATATATATATATACACATATACTGTATGTGTGTATACCTTATATATATATTATTATATATATACATATATACAGTATATGTGTGTATATATATGTGTATATATATATATGCAGTATATATGTGTTTATATATATATATATATATATATATATATATATATATATATATATATACTGTGTATATATATAGATATATATCTATATAATTTATATCTATATTGTGTATATATATAAATATATATCTATATAATTTATATATATATATGTATATATACTGTGTATATATATAAATATATATCTATGTAATTTATATATATACTGTGTATATATATAAATATTTATCTATCTATCTATCTATATATATATATATATATATATATATATATATATATATATATATATATATATATATATATATATATATATGAGAGAGACCATAAAATCAAATTATCAAAGTAAAATAAATAACTATTAGCCCATACTGTTACTTTAACCTATAAGAATTGTGAACACTAGCAGGAGGTCGTGGTCCAATACAGATTTTGTGATATACGCAGGTGAAAAATTACGACCTTGGTAGGATTATACGCAGTAATTAGCTTGCTGATCCTTTTCGGATTACTGACCCAGTGAGGAAGGAGGTTATTAGGACCCCTATTAAGTCTGGCCTTATGAGATTGCATCTAGGTATAGTCTGGTATACATATCAGCTGGAATATTATATTCTTGAGTCTGTCATAATATCGACTCTTATTTGCATTTCATTTAGTTTCATATTTTTCGTTTGATCGATGATTGACAGGATTCAGATTTTCTGAACGAAGATCCTTAGAATTTATGATCTGATTAGTAACAAATGAGAAACTGTCGTACATATTTTTATCTAGTAATTTAAAGTCTTTCAAATAACTCAATAGATCGTTTAAATGGCGATAGGTTTTCTTCCTCTCTCTCTCTCCAAAAAAAAATAATCATCATCATTCACCAAAGCTTTTGAAATTAATATTTGTTGAACAACATTACAAGATCACAGTACATGAATATTTAGAGGATCCTAAATGTTTTCTTGCTTAATTAGATTATCGTGTATGCAGTTATATAGAATATCATACCTTATATATACATATATACTAATATAATTTGAGCTATACATGTTATTGAAAGAAACATTATTTATCACTATGCGAGTCTGTAAAATGGATGTAATTTCCACTGAAAATGCAAAAATGGGCGGTATTCAAAATGTATTTTGCCAACGAGTGGTCTTTTTGATAAGATATCGAAAATGGAATGGGGGTTTTCAGTAATAAAAAATGGCTTTTGAATGTTTAGAAGGAATATTCTGTAAATGGAAAGTTACTGAGAAGAATATTTTCCCAACAACCAAAGTGTATATTAAGAAAAGGAATATCAAATAGACTTGGCATTCTGTGAAAATGGTTATATATATATATATATATATATATATATATATATATATATATATATATATATATATATATATATATATATATATATTATGCATATATATACATGTATAATATATATATTATATATAAATATATATATATATATATATATTATATATATATATACCGTATATATATAATATATATATATATATATATATATATATATATATATATATATATATATATATTCGTATGCATGTACGTAGGATTATTTCTTCTGTTAAAGGCATAATCTATAGTCATTAGATTTTGTCCATTTACCTCGAAATATTGTCTTGAAGGTGGTTTTACTCCGGTCATATTTTCCATACAATACCTGCCTCCACGCACCAGAAGGAAAAAGGGTAGTAGAAAACTTTAATTAATCGTAACAGTAGTCTTTGAGTTGGTAGCATCTTGTGTCTATCATTAATAATTAGAATTGATCA
>NC_090752.1:15371264-15386306 GCF_036898095.1 Palaemon carinicauda
AACTAACTGGCATCCTGACTTCTATTATTGAATAGTGCAAAACGTTATCACCTCTACTGGTTGGGAACAGTTAAGTGTTATATTTTGTGGCTAAGGAAATAAGTTTAATGGTCACCCATGAATGGCAGAGGCAAGGAACAGTGATATTGCCCTATCAAGCAGGACAATGGCCTAAGAGACTGACTATATATACATATGATCAGTGCCCAAGCCCCCTCTCGACCCAAGCTAGGGACCTGGGAGGATCAGGCAAGGGCTGCTAATGCCTCAACAGGTTGAACTCGAGGCTCCTCCAAAACTCCCATCCTTAGCTCACAAGGATGGTGAGGTTGCAGACACTAAGGTAACATAACGCGTTTGAGCGCTTGAACCCTATGCTGGCTATCATCAAGCAGAGATGTTTCCAATAGGCCATCACAAACCATAATATTTAGTTATAGAGAACATTTTAAGAGTAGCTCTCCTGGTTAAGGTTAAGAAGAATCTTATTTTGAGGAATTATTGATAAGAAAACTGTAAAACCTTTTGTGAAAACTAGTTTTTTTTTTTAATTCTTGTTTAAGATGACTAAACTTTTATTTGTATATAAGTACGGCAGCTGTTTGTTTTTCATTATCACAGACTGCAAAAATTCTTTGTTCAGCATATACACGTGATACAACGTTAGTCTCTTAAGGATTTCAGTTTAAGGTTACGATTGTTTTATCCTTAAAATGACAGTAAATTACTTAGTTGGTGTCCTTAACTAGGGCAATAATTTTTATTGACAGTTTAATTATAACTTTGATTTGTTTATTTTTTTTAAATCATGGATATGAACACTTAATTGTTCGCTTTGGCTCAAGGGTGAATTATTATTCCTGGGACTTCATCATCATCATCACCATCATCACATCATCATCATCATCATCTCCTCCTACGCGGCAGCTTATTCTCGACCTTTTGCTCGACCTTGACCGTAACATGTATTAATTGTCGTGGATTTTCATAACACTCAAATATAGACCAAGTTTGAAGTCTGTGACAACGATGTCCAAACGTATAGCTGATTACGTGAATTGGAAATTTTGCTTGCCGCTGACAGTGACCTCTTGACCTTGACCTTCCAAAATAATGTAACCATTTCCAGCTTTTTACGCAACAGTTACTTCCTGCAAGTTTTTTTTTACTCTACGATTAAAATTGTGGCCAGAAGCTGTGTCACAAACATACAAACAAATAAACACACACTTAAACAAACACAAATACACAAACGGGGTGTAAAACATAACCTCCTCCCAACTTGGTTGGCAGAGGTAATAGAGTATCCTAGAGAATGTCTACTTTATAAAGGTTAACAAAAATATTTGGTATGGTAATCTAAAGTAAGTTCTCAAAAAGCTCTAGTCTACGCTGAATTCCAAGTTCCGAAATAACTCCCCTTTTTCCAGTCAAATGGTCTGGAAGCCGATCCAGAGTTCCAGACCCAATTTACAACATATTTTAAACTCCTCTGGGAATAAGCCATATAGCTTTATTTTGTTCAGAATTTTATAGTGTTATCACGCTTACAGATGGTGCTAGCATATGTGTTTACGGTTCATGACTGTCGAGTATAACAATACTGGAAATGCAGCCAAGTACTATACGTACAATGCGATTGTCCTTTACCTCATTTTAACTTGGTGATCTCGTTTTTCGTTCCATTTCATTTTTCTTTCATTATATGTTAACTGTGAAAACTTGGATATGGAAGCTCATTACCTGCTTCTCTCTCTCTCTCTCTCTCTCTCTCTCTCTCTCCTTCTCTCTCTCTCTCTCCATCTTTTAGAGGAACCTAGGCTTGGGAACTAGTAGAGTGAAACGCTTACAATGCAACTGTCATCTGTTTTTTTCCGTTTTCTCAGAAATGATGGCCTATTGTGACATCTGTTTTAGAAATTGTAATATGACTGAAGAAAAGATATATATAGATGAGAGAGAGAGAGAGAGAGGAGAGAGAGAGAGAGAGAGAGAGAGAGAGAGAGAGAGAGAGTCCGAAATATATTGGTTCTTGGAAAGACAAAATGCAGTCGTAAAGAATGAAGGGGTTTGATATTTGCCCGAGTGCAGAAGTTTCCTCTCCTTACTTCTAGGACTTACAATTGCCCCCCCCCCCTCTCTCTCTCTCTCTCTCCTCTCTCTCCTCTCTCTCTCTCTCTCTCTCTCAGTAAAGTGAGCTAAAAGGTCTTGAAGTCTTTTGACCTGGATATCTTGGTTGCGACCCTTGATCTACTACAATTTAGATAACAGCTCAAGTTCTATTAAATTAGATTGTCATTATTTCTTCCTAATGGTGGTACTAACGTTCTCTTTTCATTTAGAAATCTAATTTAAATACAAATGGATAAACAATCCTAAGCTGTGCTTTAAATTATTGCAAATTTAGATAATTTTTTTTTTGAGTCATTAGTTGTTATAGTTATAAAGTTTAACGGATTTCGAAGAGCATCGTAAGGTCAGGGAGCCGAAGTCATGACGTCAGTTACCATGGCAACGGCCAAACTGGTTCAAGCGTAAACATTGTTCGGAAGAATCCTCGTGTGGGATGGTCCCTTTCAGCACAATGCAGTTGATTTACTAATTTTCTGATGGAAAACAATACATAAAGCCTGTTAAAAATCTCTGCAATTCAGATTACATACCGCCCTTTTCCTTGCAAACTTGCAAAGTTTATTAACTTTATATTGTTGTTGTTCTAGGATTTAAGACTAAAATTTTCAGTGTTTTAATATGTAATTATAATCTATTGGTCCTCTGTGTATTTTTGTGTAAAATTTACATCTTTGTGTAATTTGTAGTTCTCATAATCCGGAAGGGGTCCGTTTGAATAAAATTTGCCTTTGGCCTTCCTTTTTCAAAAGGAAAAGTCAAGTTAAATTGTGGGCTGTGTTAGTACACTGGCAAGTTCCTAGGTCTGTGAGCGACTGAAGCACTTGTGAACCAGCACGTGGTAAATTGTAATTTTTATATTATAATAGATATTATAATGTATATAAAAAACTTTAGAATATAATTTGTAAATGAATATTTCTTGATAAAAGAAAGAAAAAAAATGTAAGTTAATAAAATATAACTATTTTCATAATAAAAGATAGAAAAAAACAATTTACGTCAGATCTCGGTTCCCTTGATATGACAGTAGTGACTAGTGCTTAGCTGGAACTATTTCATGTTATTGAAATTGTTGTTAGTAGTTGCTTTGACTGCTATTTATGGGTGCATCTGATTAACAAATCCTCTCCTCTCCACTCTCTCCTCTCTCTCTCCTCCTCTCTCTCTCTCTCTCCTCTCTCTCTCTCTCTCTCTCTCTCTCTCTTTTCTGTTAAATTTTGCAGAAGATATGGTTAATCATAAATTCATTGGGGTATTCTATGAAAAGATTTTTTATTTTGGTTTTACTTTTGTAAATTTATTGTCTGTTATGTTATAACAGGTACATTTAAAAAGGCCTGTGAAAATGAATGGAAATATACTGTACTCATTTTCATTGTATAATTCAGTCCTGTAGTATGTATAATTACTGACCACAGTTAAAAAAAAATGAATAACTTTGAATAGTATGTTCTATGGTAAAATGAATTGGACAGTCAAAGTTAAGCATCTTGATTTGTCTGCATATAACACACAAAGAGAAGGACACTCCAAAATTTAAACCATTGTTCTCTAGTCTTGGGTAGTGCCATAGCCTCTGTACCATGGTCTTCCACTGTATGGGGGGTAGAGTTTCTCTTGCATGAGGGTACACCTGGGCACACTTTCTCATTTCTCTTCCTCTTGTTTTGTTAGTGTTTATAGTTATATAGGAAATATTTATTTCAATGTTGTTACTGTTCCTAAAATATTTTATTTTTCAGTGTTTCCTTTCCTCTATAGGCTATTTTCCCTATTGGAGCCCCTGTGCTTATAGCATCCTGCTTTTCCAACTAGGGGTTGAAAAGCTTATCGGCAAATACCCATTTCGCCAGTACTTTTGAAAGACCCCTAGTACATTGCCATCAGCTGAACTACGCCTACAACCAGTCATTAGGGGACTTGGATCTTGAGGAAATGACCACCCCTCATTAGAAGCATCGTGGAAGATAACTCCCGAAGCTTACAGTTACGTCCTCCATTAAGTGATATTACAATTACTCCTTCGGAGCGAAGCCAGTGGTTTATTGTCACCCTCCCAGGAACTAACGACCGAGCTAAAGGCACTCTTAATGACTTCTTACAGTCCTGCAATGCGGTACCGTTTAGTAACAATGCCTTAGCCCGGTGTGCCTTTGGGATCCCACACTCGTATCCTGCACGTGATTATGGGAATGACTGCCTGGACTGTAGTGTCCGCATCCCAGACCCTACTCTGGGCAGCTACACATTACTATAATGAATGGCAATTATCCGTTTTTTATTCTAATTGCTCACGCCAGTGTGTGGAAGAACATGGAGAACGATTATACGGTGAGGTTTAACGTAACCTGATGTAAATGCTACTTGCAGGCACTTATTGATAATTAAAATCTAACCTCATTAAGCGAAGTTAATTAGCCATAGGATACAGGTGTGGGAATAAAACGTTTCTCTTAAGATCAGTAACTGGTTCTTGAGTTAGTTTTCCTAGCACGTCCGCTGTGTTCTTGCCTTGAAGCACTGGAACTTGAGTCAGAGGTCTGGGATGCCAACCCTTGTCACTCACCATATCTTTATCATGGTAAGCTTTTCTGATTACGTTTTTAGAGAGAAACATATAATTTTTTTTGTTTTTTTTTCTATTATTCATATTGAGAACTGAGATTTTTTTATATTCATAACGATAGCCATACTTATCCCGTTTAAAATTTACTATTAATTTCTTTTAGCGAGGCTGATTTGCACCGACTAGCAGCGGTGCCCTTTTAGCTCGGAAAAGGTTTCCTGATCGGTGATTGGTTGGGCCAAGATAATTCTAACCATTCAGCGATCTGGAAATCTTCCGAGCTAAATGGGCACCGCTGCGAGTCGGTGCAAATCAGTTATTGTGATTGTTTAGGATATGATTAAATTTTCAAGTATTTACGCTTCTTTTGCATATTTGATTGGGTCCATGCAATTGTTTTTTTAGCGTTTCCTCCAGTGATCGAAGGGCTATATAAGGCCAAGCATAATTCTCGAGATTGAGAGTTTGTGTACGAAATTGCTTGTGATCTAGCGGTTAGGTAGGTTCGCTTAACCAAAGGAAAGTAGGGTTCGTTACCTCATTGATTGATTGATTTAAAGTTTTCCAGGCATCCTATCCTGACATCTAAGGTCATCGACGCCGAGTTCGTTACCTGGTGTAAGCAAAACTGTTTAGGAATAATTTCATAAATATAATAGTTCTTACAATTCTTGCAAGGGCTTGAAGGATGCATTAGGTATTAGGTTATTAACTGGTAAATTGCAACCAGCTGGATCAGATCATGTAACTTGACATTATCTTGAAAGTGCACATTTGCGTCTTGACACTGTCTTGAAAGTACACATTTGCGTCGTGACACTATCATGAAAATAACACATTTGCGTCTTGACACTGTCTTAAAATACATATTTGCGTCTTGACACTGTCTTTAAAATAGACATTTGCGTCTTGACACTGTCTTGAAAATACACATTTGTGTCTTGACACTATCTTGAAAATACACATTTGCGTCTTGACACTATCTTGAAAATACACATTTGCGTCTTGACACTATCTTGAAAGTACACATTTGTGTCTTGACACTGTCCTTGAAAATACACATCTGCGTCTTGACACTATCTTGAAAGTACACATTTGCGTCTTGACACTGTCTTGAAAATACACATCTGCGTCTTGACACTGTCTTGAAAATACACATTTGCGTCTTGACACTATCTTGAAAATACACATTTGCGTCTTGACACTGTCTTGAAAATACACATTTGCGTCTTGACACTGTCTTGAAAATACACATTTGCGTCTTGACACTGTCTTGAAAATACACATTTGCGTCTTGACACTGTCTTGAAAATACACATTTGCGTCTTGACACTGTCTTGAAAATACACATTTGCGTCTTGACACTGTCTTGAAAATACACATTTGCGTCTTGACACTATCTTGAAAATACACATTTGCGTGTTAATGTTATAATGTATATTTGAATATGTGTGTTTTTCCAGTACAATAATTTTTTCAAAGTTAATCAGTGCTTTTGATATAGAAATAATATTTTAGAAAATATGATAGAGAAATGTAAGGACAATTTCATTATTGGATATATGGGAATTTTACAGTTAACGGAGTAATGTATTTCTCATTAAGATAATCCAATTTCTATATTACTCTAGGTACATACTTGATTGGATCGACAGGATTGCTAATGAATTACGTAACCTATTTTGTTAAATTTATGAGATACTGAGTGAGCTGTGGATTGTATCTGATATTCTTTATATAAATTTAATGCGATTTTGTTATACATTCATTTATCGCAAATACTTAATGCAATCGTAAGGGCCTTCAAGGCATATCTAACTTCGTTTTTAATATTATTAATTTCTCTCTCTCTCTCTCTCTCTCTCTCTCTCTCTCTCTCTCTCTCTGTATATATATATATATATATATATATATATATATATATTTATATAATATATATATTTAATTATATCACTATAATGTATATTATATATACACATATTCTAAATATATATTTATATAATATATATTATGTATAATTATATCACTATAATGTATAATATATATATATATATATATATATATATATATATGTATAATATATATATATATATATATATAATATATATATATATATATAATCACACAGTATCAAACATTCAAATTGTTTGTGCAGAGACCCGCAGGTTAGGTAAAGCTGAAATATTTCTGTAGTGCTGTCTTGATATTATTATTATTTTTCTTATATATATATATATATATATATATATATAACCATTAAAGCAATTTTGTAAATTATAGTTTATAATGAACTTGACCAGTTATTATTTTATCTTCGACTCTTTATTTAAGTTTAGAGGATACTTACAAAAGGAATGGTATTGTTGTGAGAGAAAATATTAGATTTTTTTTTTACGGTACATTAGTTGTTTTCATTTTCTGAATTCAAAACCATTTTGTGGATTTTGCGTTTTTTTATTTTACCTTAATGCTTGTTTTTTTCGGAAAATACCCAGAAAGAGTGTATTTACACTAAACTTCAAAGAGTGTCTCTCTCTCTCTCTCTCTCTCTCTCTCCTCTCTCTCTCTCTCTCTCTCGTGTTGATCTTGGAAAGTTTGAAGTCATTCGGGACTGGTATAAGATCGGTTATTGATCTGTCAAACATCATCTTGGGCGCTTCACTCGGCTCTTAAAGTTACCCTCCGAGACCTTTTGAAAAGCGTAACTGATTTTCATTTAATTTCGCTGTATCAAACCGTTCGTGGCGACTCTATTGAAAGTGTAAAAAAGTCCGCCAATCAGTCAAACCGCTGTTTTCGCTTGAAGCGGTTTTATTTTCGTTCCCCATCGCCCGAAACAATGTCCCCATTTCTGTGTAATTGAGGTCGGACCCCCCGTGAGCGTGAATTTGAGAGGAATGGAAATGAGAGGTAAGAAGATGCAGAGGGATTTCCAGGATCAACTCTGCTTCCGGCTGAACGTCACCTTCGTTTGTTGGCTCTCTCTCTCTCTCTCTCTCTCTCTCTCTCTCTCTCTTAAAAGCAGAGGATCTAAAAATATCGGATCAAATATCGCTATCTAGAAAAGGAATTCTCTCTCTCTCTCTCTCTCTCCTCCTCTCTCTCTCTCTCTCTCTCTCTCTTCAAATGTCGGGAGAATTGTCATTTCCGTTATCAAAGTGAATCTGGAGAGAGAGAGAGAGAGAGAGAGAGAGAGAGAGAGAGAGAGAGAGAGAGAGAGGATTTTTAACTAGGATCCCAAAATATCATCTACGTTTTATTGGTTTTATTTCTATAAGTAATTTAGAAAACACGATGTTAAACATAGCATTTCAAATAAGCGATTCCCCTGATCCGCCAGTGTAACATACGCTGTGCATTGTTGGTATTACCAGACGGTCTATGTAGCTGCACCTACTTTTCAGCCTTCTAGTTTACTCTGTTCCCACTCTTTTTCTTTCTTTTTGCCGTCCAACTTCTCTTAGCTTTTACTTCGTTATGCAACTTGTGAGTTTTACCACAGTTACACTTTGGGACCGAAGGGCCATCTTGACCCCAACACCAGGTCATAGGTTCCAAGTTCAATAAATCAACCATGAATTCGTGTTCAATCTATCAACCATGAATTCAGGTTCAGTAAATTAACTATGAATTCAGGTTCGTTAAATCAACAACGAATTCAGTTTGAATAAATCAACCACGAATTCGGGTTGAATAAATCAACCAAGAAATAAAGTTCAATAAATCAACTATGAATTTAGAGTTTAATAAAACAACCATGAATTCAGGATTATAAATCAGCCGTGAATTCAGTTTTGATAAATCAACCTTAAATTCAAGTTAAATAAATCAAATATGAATTCAGGCTCAATAAATCAAATATGAATTTAGGTTTAATAAATCAAATATGAATTTAGGTTCAATAAATCAAATATGAATTTAGGTTCAATAAATCAACCATAAATTCAGGTTCAATAAGTCAAACATGAACTCATGTTAAACAAATCAGCCGTGAACTCGTGTTGAATAAATCAACCATGAATTCAGGTTCAATTAACCAACCATGAATTTAGGTTCAAGAAATCAACAATGAATTTAGGTTCAATAAATCAACAATGAATTCAGGTTCAATAACACCAACGATGAATTCAGGTTCAATAACACCAACGATGAATTCAGGTTCAACAAATCAATCATGAATTCAGGTTCAATAAATCAATCATAAATTCAGGTTCAATAAAGAAACCATGGATTCTAGTTCAGTAAATAAACCATGAATTCATTTTCAATAAATCAACCAAAAACTCAGGTTCAATCAATCAATCATGAATTCAGGTTCAATAAATCAACCATGAATTCTAGTTCAGTAAATAAACCATGATTCATGTTCAATAAATCAACCACAGATTCAGGTTGAATCAAGTAATCCTGAATTCAGGTTCAATAAGGAAACCATGAATTCAGGTTCAATAAAGAAACCGTGAATTTAGGTTAGATAAATCAACTATGAGTTCAGGTTCAATAAATTAACAGTGAATTAAGCAATCAATAACCGTACTAAGAACTGATTAACTATGAAATTTACATTAGTAGTGTTAATAGAAATGAAACCAGTTCGTATATTGCATTAGGCATTAATGTATCTTTTAAATAATTAACATTTTCACAAATCTTTCAAATTTAGTAGATAGTTTTGTTTCTAAAATTGTAAGGTTGGTTAGTATTGGTACTCTCTGTCTATTTGAAATTTCATCTCTCTCTCTCTCTCTCTCTCATCTCTCTCTCTCTCTCTCTCTCATTGGAGATATTAAGAGCGTTCTATGCCACTTTATATAAACTTGTTTACGTTTTATCAATACACAGACCATATCTGTTATATATATATATATATATATATTTGCATATTTATCAATCTATTTTTTAATATATATATATATATATATATATATTTGTGTGTATATATATATATATATATATATGCGCATATTTATCAATCTATTATTTAATATATATATATATATATATATATATTTATTTATTTGTGTGTATATATATATATATATATATGTGTGTGTGTATGTATATACAGTATTTACAGTATATATGTGTATATATATACATATATATATATATATATATATAATGGATATGTATTTTTATTATTAGATTGTTAAAGATTAGATTTTTTTGAAAGTTTTTGAAAAGCTATTAAATTCTTTTTGAATTACCGTTAATTAATGTGATTCAATTATTAACAAAAAGGGTGATATTATTTTTATAAGGTGACGAATGAATTATTTGTGTAAACTGGTATTAACTTTTTCCTTGATAATGTAAAAGGTTAAATGGAATTCGTATTAACAATTGCTCTTAATTTTAATTTGCGCCAATGGGTAATAGAATTTTAGATTTAGTAAATTATTATAACGAAAAAAAATACTGAAAAATGCAAATGTTCATGGTATTAGGTAATAAAGTTCATTCTTTTATAAAATAATGTAAGAAAATAATCCTGGCGCCCTGAAAATGGTCCTGCTGTTCACATTTGTTATATTCGTTCAAGCACACACACTAGTCTGTAATGTGATATTTGGTTTTAAATGGCAAAAAAGGATTTTTTTTTTTTTTTTGCAGTTTTTAACCTTACTGATTCAGAAATATCTAATCTGGGAGCAATGTCAGACCATTTATCTCTCAACTAGGTAGATCGAAAAGAATGTGGAATGTCGATGTTCGAATAGATGAAATTCCTATAAACGTCATTAATCTTTCTGTTAGTTTCGAAATTTTCCCAATAAAAGAAATATATATATATATATATATATATATATATATATATTTAATATTCACGGTTTTGAATAATAATACCTTTCATCGTTATGATGAGACCGTTTCTCCTCCATTTTAAACAGCTAAAATCTGTTTTAAAAGATGTGATCCTTGGTTGGTTAACCTTTAAGATTTTTAAAGGTTTCTGGTGTTTTTTTTAAATAGTATTTTTGTTTTTCAACACATTTTGTTTCATTTATCAACATGAATTGTTTAAGAATTTTAGAATGATTCTAATTAACCATCTAAATTAAATACACAACTTAAATTAAATACACAACTTAAATTAAATACACAACTTAAATGCTTGTTATTTAAACGTTTATATAAAATTGAAGTATACAATGGGCAATTTTGGCAAATAACTCGAATGATCACGATTTTATATTTTATCTTTCGATTATTCCTATTTTGTAATAGAATATTGGTGACCTTTTTATTTATTGATAATCGGTGAATTCCTGAATCTTAGGATTCAAGTGACTGCTGGGAATATCCAAATAAAAGACAATAGTGGCTTGAAATTACAGCATTCTTTATAAACATACAAGATATAAGAAAATGAGTTTTATTATTATTTATGATAATAATAATAATTATTATTATTATTATTATTATTATTATTATTATTATTATTATTATTATTATTATAATTTATTATTATTATTGATATTAGCATTACTATTATTTTATTATTATTATTATTATATTATTATTGTTATTATTGTAATTGTTATTATTATTATTATCATTATTCATTTATCATTATTATTATTATTATTATTATCATTTATTTATTGATTATCATTATTGTTATTATTATTATTATTATTATTATTATTATTATTATTATTATTATTCGCTAAGCTACAGCCCTAGCTGGAAAAGCAGAATGCGACGAGCCTAAGGGGTACAACAAGGAAAGCAGCCCAATGAGGACAGGAAATACAGAAATAATAAGTTAATTATATATATGAGAAGTAATAAAGAGAGTATAGAATATTATAAGTACGGTAGATCAGTCATTTATAAACTATGAAACAATCTTTGTCAACCTGTTCAACAGAAAATCATTTGCAACAAGTTTGAACTTTTGAAGATTCATCGATTCAGTCGCCAGGTTATGAAGGTTTTGATGTGCGTAACTCTCTCTCTCTCTCTCTCTCTCTCTCCTCTCTCTCTCTCTCTCTCTCTCTCTCTGTAAAAGATCTGAGAAAGATATATCCCACACTTATGAATAAAGTGGGCCATGAATTTTTTTTTCTCCCTATCCGAATTGTGCCTTTGAAGAAAAAAGTTACTCAGCCGTCAAATATGCAAAAAAAAAAAAAAAAAATAGCTTTAGATTTTTATTTGTTGTAAATTTTAGGAAATGTCTCTTGTCGGGGGATGGTATTGCTTCAATTTAAACAGTATTTTTTTTTTTTTACTTACAGTGAATGATCTTAATCTTAGAAATTTTTTAATGGTTTTGAATTAAGAAAACCTGAGAACAAACTTGTAAGAGTTCGCTGTAAGATTAATTCATTAACGAAATTATATGGATTGTCTTATCGTTGTATCTGATAAAGCATTGATAACTGTCACTTTGTTTTATAAATTTTTAATAAGTTACGGGATTTTTGTTATTGAACATTCGAGATCAATTCTGCTCTCCATCTTATAGTATATTCTCTCTCTCTCTCTCTCTCTCTCTCCTCTCTCTCTCTCTCTCTCTCTCTCTCTCTCTCTCCTTTTCCTTAGAGATTCCTTAACAAATTGGCAAATTGATTCAATGCCATCAGTGTGTTGGTTTTTTGCTGTAAATGTTAGAACCATCATAATTAATCACCTACTATTACTATGAAAATTCACCCTTTAGGTATCACACAATTCTTTTAGTAATCACAAACGCACCCAAAATCACTCGTGTATTTGGATATATAAGTATTTAATTCAATTGTCATGCAGAGATCAATTATTTATTGCAGAGCCTCGGCCTTCGATTGATTAACAAGATACACATTCGCAGCACGTTCGAGTGTTTGCACAGCGCACGCATTTAGTTCCAGTTGCTCAGGGCGAGACGTGTAAATTATAGAGGGAGTGAGCGCACAGAACGTGTATCATTCATGATCCCTGGACTGTTTTTCTCCGGAACGAATAGTGTCACGTGACACGTGTAAATAGTTTACGATTCGCAAGCCGCTCGTGAATAAATGGATGGGCATGTGGATATGTGTGTGTGTTGCTTGGATATACGGCATTGCGTTTCCTCCTGTTATGACATTTGCCGAATGAGTGAGTGTACGTGGTATAATACAATGCAGGTAAATGTTGGCGTTTGTTGCAGATTCGTGTATATATATCTATACCTGTATGTATTTATATGCGCGTGTGTATATATATATATATATATATATATGCATGTGTATATATATATATATATATATATACACACATGCATACACACATACATGCATACACACATATATGTATACTGTATGTATATATATACATATATATATATATATATATATATATACTATATATATATATATATATATATATATTCACGTATTTTAACATTTATTAATCTAAATATTTTATGATTTAGATGAATATCCCTTTTATTTGATATCTAGATTTTTAATTAAAGTCTTTAGCAATGAATTCTATGTGAAATCCATGAGAAATGCAATTATATCGTTTTGCAATGAATTCTATAAGAAATCCAGGAGAATTGCAATTATATCGTTTTTGCTTTATTTAAATAAATAACTGAATGAGACCCATCAGCATATGGTGTCTTTCCTACACTTAGAAAGAAAGCAAACGATCAGTTGGTTGGTATCAGTTAGTTCCCTTCCCCTTCGGAGCCGGGTTTTTTTTTTTTTTTTTTTTACACATAGGTTTGCTGATTTCACTATGTTCAGACCTACTCTCTGTACTTGTGAATGACCTTATTTTATATTTCGCTAATTTAAAATGTAAAGCATTATTAGTAAGTCATGAGGTTTGTTACAGAAAAATTAAAACTGCATCGACAAACCGGTATTTAAAATCCACCTTTTCTGCGTTTTTTTCGGAAGTTGATTCATATACTATCAGTTAATCAGTAGTTACGTGTGTATGTTATTAGGCCTATAAATTTGATTATTTAATCACTCAAATAAAGGTGCCTTGATCTTTGTGAGAATACACTGTTAAAAGAAACCGTAATTTTAATCTGAAATTCTCCGTAGAAATATACGGTTCTTAGCCGTATTTTCAGAAATACAGGCTACCGTAATTTTTACCCAACTTGGTTATCATCTTTAACTGGTTAGTGACTTTTATATCACTCCTTTGCGTCAATATATCCGTTTTTAAAACGGTAAATGCCTGGCAACATTTATTCCAGGAGTTTTGCCGTTTTTTACGGCAAGTTTTTAAGCGTAGACGCTTTCGAAATGTAGCAGATCTCTTAACATACATAGACAAAAATTTTCATCTCTTAATATTGTCTTTTATATCTTGAACCTTTTAAGTTTTTCTTGCTTAAAGGTTTAAAGGCTGCTCATGATTGGCAGAGGCAAGGGACGGTGACATTGTCTTGTCAAGCAGGACAATGCCCATATGATCAGCGCCCAAGACCTCCAGTCCACCAAAGCTAGGACCAAGGAGGGTCAGGCAATGGTTGCTGATTACTCAGCAGATAGACCTATAGGCTCCCCCAAAACCCCCATCCTCAGCTCTCAAGGATGGTGATGTTGCAGCGATCAAAGAAACTAACGATTTTGATGGGGACTCGAACCCCAGTCCTGCGTTTACCAGTCAGGGACGTTACCACATCGGCCGCCACAACCCTAAGACATAGGTTCGCTGTTTTGTCAATGTTCAGAACTACTCTTCGTCCTTGCTTTTGACAATTTTTTTTTTTTATATATGTTTCCCAAATTTTAATTAAAAGCATAATAGTAAATCTTCGGCTTTGTTGCAGAAAAATGAAAACTGCGCTGACAAACTGATAAAGAAAATTATTTTTCCTACGTGTTTGTCCAAAATTTATTCAAATACTAGCAGTTAATCAGTAGTTTCGTGTATATGTTAGGCCCAAAAGTCTGATTATTTCTTCAATCATATGATTTTTGGGAATTTCGAGAGCAGATGCCTTCATAATGCATTAAATCTTTGTAACATACGTGGACAAAAATTTTCATCTATTTATCTATGTTTTTTAAAGACTTAAACCTTTATAGTTGATCAGGTGACTACATTCCAAACCTGAATGAAATACATACACTAAGCGTTAGCCTTCATTATTCATTCATAAATTCAAAACCAGTCATTCATAAATCCAAAACTAGCCATTTATAAATTCAAAACTAGCCTTTCATGAATTTAAAACTAGCCTTTCATCAATTCAAAACTAGCCCTTTATAAATTCAAAACTAGCAATTCATAAATTCAAAACTAGCCTTTCATAAATTTAAAACTAGCCACAAATTCAAAACTAGCCATTTATAAATTCAAAACTAGCCATTTATAAATCCAAATCTATCCTTTCATAAATT
>NC_090752.1:15391806-15401806 GCF_036898095.1 Palaemon carinicauda
GCGTCAGTGTAACTTACGCTGTGCACTGTTGGTATTACTAGACGGTCTATGTAGCTGCACCTACTTTTCAGCCTTCTAATTTACTCTGTTCCCGCTCTTTTTCTTTCTTTTGCCGTCCAACTTCTCTTAACTTTTACTTCGTTATGCAACCTGTGAGTTTTACCAGTTACACCTTGGGACTGAATGGCCATCTTGACCCCAACGCCAGGTCATAGGGTTCAGGTTCAATAATCAACCACAAATTCAGTTTCAATAAATCAACCAAGAATTCAGGTTCAATAAATCAACCATGAATTCAGGTGAATAAATCAACCAAGAATAAAGTTCAATAAATCAACTATGATTTAGGGTTTAATAAAACAACCATGAATTCAGGATGATAAATCAGCCGTGAATTCAGGTTTGGATAAATCAACCTTAAATTCAAGTTAGATAAATTAAATATGAATTCAGGCTCAATAAATCAAATATGAATACAAGTTCAATAAATCAACCATAAATTCAGGTTCAATAAATCAACCATAAATTCAGGTTCAATAAATCAAACATGAATCATGTTAAATAAATCAGCCATGAATTTGTGTTGAATAAATCAACCATGAATTCAGGTTCAATAAACCAACCATAAAATTAGGTTCAATAAATCAACAATGAATTCAGATTCAATTAATGAACGATGAATTCAGGTTCAATAACACCAACGATGAATTCAGGTTCAATAAATCAATCATGAATTCAGGTTCAATAAATCAATCATAAGTTCAGGTTCAATAATTTAACCATGAATTCTAGTTCAGTAAATAAACCATGAATTCATGTTCAATTAATCAACCAAAAATTCATGTTCAATCAATCATGAATTCAGGTTCAATAAAGAAACCGTGAATTTAGGTTTAATAAATCAATAATGAGTTCAGGTTCAATAAATTAACAATGAATTAAGCAATCAATAACCGTACTAAGAATTAAATAACTATTTAATTTACATTAGTAGTGTATATTGCATTAGGCATTAATGTATCTTTTAATAATTAACATTTTCACAAATCTTTCAAATTTAGCTGATAGTTTTGTTTCTAGAATTGTAAGTTTTGTTAATAGTAGTACTTTCTGTCTATTTGAAGTTTCATTCTCTCTCTCTCTCTCTCTCTCTCTCTCTCTCTCTCTCCTCTCCTCTCTCCTCTCTCTCTCTCTCTCTCTCTCACACACATCGTATGGGATATATTAAGAGCGCTCTATAGCGCTTATATAAACTATTTTATTCTATGTTTTGTCAATACGTAGAACACATTATATATATATATATATATATATATATATATATATATATATATAAATATATGAATACAGTATGTATATATATATATATATATATATATATATATATATATATATATATATATATATATATATTATTTTATTTTATTTGTTTATATATATAATATATGAATATATATATATATATATATTATATATATATATATATGTATATATATATATGTATATATATATTATATATATATTATACATATACATATATATATTATATATTATATATATATTATTTATATATAAATGTAAATACAGTATATATACTGTATATATATATATATATATATATATATATATATATATAATATATATATATATATATATATATATAGGGGATATGTATCTGAGTATATATTTTCTTTATTAAATTGCTAAAGATTAGGTATTTAAAAGGATGTTTATTTCTTTTGAAGTTACCGTTAATTTATTTATGTAAATCAAATCATTAACAAAAAAGGTGTTATTATTTTTATAAGTTGACGAATGAATTATTTGTGTAAACTGGTATTAACTTTTTCCTTGAAAAGGAAAAAGGGTTAAATGGAATTCGTATTAACAATGGGTAATAGAATTTAGATTTAGTAAATTATTATAACGAAAAAAATACTGAAAAATGCAAATGTTCATGGTATTAGGTAATAAAGTTCATTCTTTTATAATATAATGTAAGAAAATAATCCTGGAGCACTGAAAATGGTCCTATTTTTCACATTTAATATATTCGTTCAAACACATTCACTAATCTGTAATGTGATATTTAGTTTTAAATGGCAAAGATTGTTTTTTTTTTTTGTTTTTTTTTTTTTACCTTTACTGATTCAGAAATATCTAATCTGGGAGCAATGTCAGACCATTTATCTCTCAACTAGGTAGATCGAAAAGAATGTGGAATGTTGGTGTTCGAATAGATGAAATTCCTATAAATGTCATTAATCTTTCTGTTAGTTTCAAAAATTTCCCAATAAAAGAAATATATATATATTTTTTAATATTTACGGTTTTGAATAATATTGTCTTTCTCTTTCCTCATTATGATGAGACAGCTTTTCTCCTACCTTTTAAACATCTAAGATTTTTTATAAAAGATATGATCCTTGCTTGGTTAACCTTTAAGATTTTGAAAGGTTTCTGATATTTTTCATAAGTGGTATTTTTTTTTCCAACACATTTTGATGTATTTTATCAACATGAATTATTGTTTAGGAATTATAGAATGATTCTACTTAACCATCTAAATTAATGATACAACTTTAATTAAATACACAATTTAGATTAAATACACAACTTAAATTAAATACACAACTTAAATTAAATACACAACTTAACTGCTTGTTATTCAAACGTTTATATATAATTGAAGTGTACAATGGGCAATTTAGGCAAGTAACTCAATTGATCACGATTTTATCTTTATCGATTAATCCAATTATGTTATAGAATATTGATGACCTTTTTATTTATTGATAATCGGTGAATTCCTGAATATTAGGAATCAAGTGACTGCTGGGAATATCCAAATAAAAGAAAATAGGTGCTTGAAATTACAGCATTCTTTATAAACTTACAAGATATAAGAAAATGAGTTTTATTATAATAATAAAAATTATAATAATGATAATGATAATAATTATTATTATTATTATTATAATAATTTATTATTATTATTGATATCATTACTATTATTTTATTATTATTATTATTGTTATTGTTATTATTATTATTATTATTGTTATTGTTATTGTTATTGTTATTATTATTATTATGTTATTATTATTATTATTATTATTATTATTATTATTAGTTATTGTTATTATTATTAGTTATTGTTAATATTATTATTATTATTATTATTTATTTATTTATTATCATTATTGTTATTATTATTATTATTATTATTATTATTATTATTATTAGTTATTGTTATTTATTATTATTATTATTAATATTTATTTATTTATTATCATTATTATTATTATTATTATTATTATTATTATTATTATTATTATTATTATTATTCGCTAAGCTACAGCCCTAGCTGGAAAAGCAGAAGGCCACGAGCCTAAGTGCTACAACAAGGAAAGCAGCCCAATGAGGACAGGAAATACAGAAATAATAAATTAATTATATATATGAGAAGTAATAAAGAGAGTATAGAAAATTATAAGTACGGTAATTCAGTCTTATATAAACTATGAAACAATCTTTGTCAACCTGTTCAACAGAAAACCATTTGCACCAAGTTTGAACTTTTGAAGATTCATCGATTCAGTCGCCAGGTTATGAAGGTTTTTAGGTGTGTAACACACTCTCTCTCTCTCTCTCTCTCTCTCTCTCTCTCTCTCTCTCTCTCTCTCTCTCCTCTCTCTCTCTCTCTCTCTCTCTCTCTCTCTAAATCGCACCCTTATGAATGAAGTGGGCCATGAAATATTTTTTTCTCCCTAACCGAATTGCGCCTTTGAAGAAAAAAGTTACCCAGCCGTCAAATATGCAAAAATAGCTTTGGATTTTAATTTGTTATAAATTTTAGGAAATCTCTCTTGTCGGGGGATGGCATTGCTTCAATTTAAACAGTTCTCTTTTTTACTAGCAGTGAATGATTGAAAATATTTGAGATTTTTTAATGATTTTGAATTGAAAACACTTGAGAATAAACTTTTGAAGAGTTCTCTGTAAGAGATCGCTGTAAGATTAATTAATTAACGAAATTTTATGGATTGTCTTATCGTTGTATCTGATAAAGTATTGATAACTGTCCCTTTGTTCTATAAATTTTCTCTTAAGTGAGTTGATTTTTGTTATTGAATATGCGAGATTATATTTTTTGAATGATGATGATTTTTGCCAAACATTTAAGTTTGCTCTCCATCTTATGGTATATTATTCTCTCTCTCTCTCTCTCTCTCTCTCTCTCTCTCTCTCTCCTCTCTCTCTCTCTCTCTCTCTCTCTCTTTCCTTAGAGATTCCTTAACAAATTGGCAAATTGATTCAATGTCATCAATGTGTTGGTTTTTTGCTGTAAATGTTAGAACCATCATAATTAATCACCTACTATTACTATGAAACTTCACCCTTTACGTATCACAATTCTTGCAGAAAACACAAACGCACCCAAAATCACTCGTGTCTTTGGATATATAAGTATTTAATTTAATTGTCATGCAAAGATCAATCATTTATTGCAGAGCCTCTGCCTTCGATTGATTAACAAGATACACATTCGCAGCACGTTCGAGTGTTTGTACTGCGCACGCATTTAGTTCCAGTAGCTCAGGGCGAGACGTGTAAATTATAGAGGGAGTGAGCTCATAGAACTTGTATCATTCATGACTCTGGACTGTTTTCTCCGGAACGAATAGTGTCACGTGACACGTGTAAATAGTTTACGATTCGCAAGCCGCTCGTGAATAAATGGATGGGCATGTGGATATGTGTGTGTGTTGCTGGGATATACGGCATTGCGTTTCCTCCTGTTATGTCATTTGCCGAATGAGTAACTGTGCCAGGTATAATACAATGCAGGTAAATGTTGGCGTTTGTTGCAGATCCGTATATATATATATATATATATATATATATATATATATATTTATATATATATATATATATATATATATATATATATATATATATATATATATATATATCTTCATGTATGTATGTGTGTTTAATTTTATGTATGCATACATATATATATATATATATTTATATATATATACATATATATATATATATAGATAGATATATAAATACATATATATATATATATATATATATATATATATATATATATGTGTGTGTACACAATATATATAAATATATATATATATATAATATAAATATATATATATAATATATATATATATATATATACATATATATAAATATATATACATATATAAGTATATATATATATATATATATATATATATATATGTGTGTGTGTGTGTGTGTGTGTAAATATATATACTGTATATATATATTTATATATTTATATATATATATATATATATATATATATTTATATTATATATTTATATATATATATATATATATATATATATATATATATATATATTTATATATATGTTTACATTTATATATTTATATATTCATATATATATATACACATATATATTAACTTTTGTTAATCTCTTTTAAATCCATGAGAATTGCAATTATTTCGTTTTGACTTTGTTGTTTAGATAAATAATTGGATATATGACCCATCAGTTGGTTGGTATCATTTAGTTCCCTTTCCCTTCAGAGCTGCAGTTTTTTTTTTCAGACTTACTCTTTGTGCTTGTTAATGTCCACTTTTTGTTATATTTCCCAAATTTAAAATTAAAAGAATTATTAGTATGTTATCGGGTTTGTTGCAGAAAAATTAAATCTGCATCGGCAAACCGTATTTAAAATCCAGTTTTCTACGTTTTCCCAAAGTTTATTCATATACTATAGTTCATTTCTTTTAGCGATGCATATTTGCACCGACTCGCGGCGGTGCCCTTTTAGCTCGGAAAAGTTCCCTGATCGCTGATTGGTTAGAATTATCTTGTCCAACCAATCAGCGATCCGGAAACTTTTCCGAGCTAAAAGGGCACCGCTTGCGAGTCGGTGCAAATATGCATCGCTGAAAGAAATGGACTATAGCATCAGTAGTTTTGTGTATATCTTATTAGGCTCACAAGGCGGAATATTTCTTCAAACATTTGATTTTTTGAGTTGTTGGAGCACCTGCTTTCGGAATGCATTAAATCTCTGTAGCATACATGGAAAAAAAATTCATCTGTTTATTCATACATGGTTTTTAAATACTTAAATCTTTTCATTTAATCAAGTGACAACAGTTTAGGCCTGAATGAAATACATATACTAAGCGTTAGCCTTTATCATTCATTCATATATTCAAAACCAGTCATTCATAAAAACAAAACTAGCCTTTCATAAATTCAAAACTAGCCTTTCATAAATTTAAAACTAGCCATTTATAAATTCAAAACTAGCAATTTATAAATTCAAAATTAGCAATTTATAAATTCAAAACTATCCTTTCATAAATTCAAAACTAGCCTTTCATTAAATTTCAAACTAGGTATTCATAAATTCAAAACAGTAATTCATAAATTCAAAACAGTCTACCTTAAATTGAACCTAATTTCTCAGTCAAAACATATAATGAACATATAAATTAGCTAAACCTTTAAGCCCTGGAATGCACCAAAAATAAATATTGCCTCCGAAATGTTTTATTAGATGAAAAAAAATAGATTATTCTAGCTGTAAACTTCTGCATTCTGCAGTGCTAGACCCCAAAAAGCATATATAATTCAGTAACATGAACATTCTGCATATTTTATACGAACGGCGTGCCAGCCTCAATGAAAAATGCTTGTTTTCAACTTGGTCAAAGTTTTAGTAGCTCAGAGTAAAACATTCCATGTTGGCACTGACAGAGGTTACCATCCTTCTTTATCATATAAATATGCATTTCCATTTGTTTTTAGGCTAAGAATCTCATTTATATGTATCTATTTGTATACATATGATTATGTATATGTATGCGTACATTTTGTATATCTATATCCATATTTACCTTATTTTTTTATTTTTACTTAATTGATGATATTATTTTAGTTGTATTATTGCCCGAAGAGCTCTGCTTCACATGGGCTTGGACTGAGTCTTTTTTTTTCTTTTTGTAAATCTTTGTATGTAAATATTTTTTTTTGTCCAATAAACATTATTATTATTATTATTATTATTATTATTATTCATGAAAATATTATCTTAAGCGTGCGCTGTGCGTTTCATGGAAGTTTGGGCAAGAAAAATATAGATTAACCAAGAACCTTGTACGGTTGATTCATACTGAGATAGTCCTGATTCTTCCGATCTTTTTAAATAAGTCAAATTTCCCTTAGGTAATTATTTTGTTTTGATGATTAAAAACTCTAAAAAATGTAACAATGAATATACTGGCCTATTCTTTACATATTCTCCTCGGTCCTCATACACCTGACAACACAGATTACTAAACAATTCTTCTTTTTAAGGGTAGAAGAGACTCTTTAGCTATGGTAAGCAGCTCTTCTAGGAGAAGGACACTCCAAAATCAAACCATTGTTCTCTAGTCTTGGCTAGTGCCATAGCCTCTGTGCCATGGTCTTCCGCTGTCTTGGGTTAGAATTCTCTTGCTTGAGGGTACACTCGAGCGCACTATTCTATCTTATTTTTCTTTCGCTTGTTTTGTTAAAGTTTTTATAGTTTATATAGGAGATATTTATTCTAATGTTGTTACTCTTCTTAGAATATTCTATTTTCCTTTTTTCCTTTCCTCACTGGGCTATTTTCCCTGTTGGGGCCTCTGGGCTTATAGCCTCCTGCTTTTCCAACTAGGGTTGTAGCTTTGCTAATAATAATAATAATATTAATAATAATAAGGAAATAATGAAAAGCTTTTGGATAACAACGGTGAAAAGGGTGAAAAATACGAAACAAACAAAATAAACTAAACTAAAAATAACAAACTGCCTATTACACTTTTAAATGGAAGAGAAATACGGACTCATTCAGATAATATTTTAGTTGGCTTTACGAAAATACGTTGGTCAAGGAGGCCACAAATATCAATTTCAACCTAAGAAAAATTAAAATAAGATTATGAATATAAGTTATCAGCAGAGCGTTTGTCCATTAATTTGGAGGAAACTCTGAAAATTTCTGACAGGCCGTCCGTGATTTAAACTGTGATGTTCTGGTCTAATAACTTTGGGTTCATACATTATGTCTTGGAGCATTGCTTGAAATCTTTATCATATAGTCGGCGAGGTTAGAAGGGGGCAAAAAGGTAAGTCAAAATAATTTGTGGAAACCCGTTTGAGGTAAGTTACTGTGAGCAAGAAAGCATCATCTAATTTTAACGTTAAAACAACAACAACAACAAATCCAGCCGTTTCTAGTCCACTGCAGGACTAAGGCCTCAGATATGTCCTTAATCATGTCTGGGGTTTGGCCATTTTCATCACCACGGCCGTTTCGGATTGGTGATTGTGGGAGACTTTAGTCCGATCGCTCATAGCAAACCAACCTATAGTCCATTTCTTTTAGCGATGCATATTTGTACCGACTCGCAGCGGTGCCCTTTTAGCTCGGAAAAGTTTCCGGATCGCTGATTGGTTGGACAAGATAATTCTAACCAATCAGCGATCAGGAAACTTTCCGAGCTAAAAGGGCACCGCCGCGAGTCGGTGTAAATATGCATCGCTAAAAGAAATGGACTATAGTATGGATGGTCCTGACTAGTACACCTTTGCTGTTCATGGCGATACTCAAACCCTTTCACCACGTTAGAATTAGAATGCTGTCCCTGTAGTATTTACGTACCTAATGCAAAATCAAATGCCTAGAATTGGCCAAAACAATTTGACCCTGAGGGTAGCGATGAAATCTGTCCATAATTGATGTCCAAATTTTTTGAGAGGATATTTTCAATCGCGAACCATATTTAATAATATAATAGTTATTTCCACAAGGACAACAAATGCCTGCTATTATTTGTCTCTTGAACCTTTTTGTAGACAACCTTTTTAAATATAAAATTGTTTATACAATTGATTTCAAAATCTTTCATAATGACTCACCCGAAATAAATCATCAGGGTCTAAGGTGAACTCCGACCTTATGACATACCTTTGCGAATCATCGTTCTTGTTTAGTTTCAAGAGGTATAACAGGTATAAACAACACCTAAGACAACAGCAGTTATTGTTCTTTCCGTTATCTTTTCAATAACTTGATGCCTTTAATCATGATAGTCTCTCTCTCTCTCTCTCTCTCTCTCTCTCTCTCTCTCTCTCTCTCTCTCTCTCTCAAAGATCTGTTGTTTGAAATTGCGTCTGACATATCGATGAAAGCCTTATCCCCTCCGTCAACGAAGTTTGAAGGAGGTTATGTTTTAGCCCCCCTCCACCCCATTTTTTGGTGTGTTTGTGAACAGCTTCCTCGCCGCTAGCCACAATTTTATTCGTGGAGTACTGAAACTTGCAGGGATTAACTTGTGTAAAAAGCTGAAAATTATTTAATTTTGAAAGATCAAGGTCAAAGTTCAAGGTCACGGTCAAGCTACAGGTAAAGAAATAAGCTGCCGCGGCGGAGGTCTGTGCTGTACTGAGTTCCCCTCTAGTTTTTCTGTAATTTCTTTTTAACTTCAAAACAAATCCTTGTCCAGTAGCATCGTCCAACGATTTTATTTGAAACAATTCTTTTTTTTTTTTTTAGCTCTTGGGCTTTCAAGATTAACCCTTACTAATAGTCATCAACAGCAAAACAAAAGTTAGTTTTAAATCATTGGACGATGCCAATGGATAAAGTTTTGCTTTGAAGGTGCAAAAAAAATTACCTGAAGAATAGACTTTTATCGTTGTACCATACGCTCTATTTAACAATAACTGAGAGAGAGAGAGAGAGAGAGAGAGAGAGAGAGAGAGAGAGAGAGAGAGAGAGAGAGAGAGGGGGGGGGGAAATCATAGAACCATGCTACTGGATATTGTTTTATTTTGAAGGTACAAAACATGCCTGAATAATACTTTTACTGTTGTACCATACGCTCTACGATAGAGATAGAGAGAATTTATACTTTATTCCTTACTAAAAGCATGACCATGTTATC
>NC_090752.1:15411806-15416806 GCF_036898095.1 Palaemon carinicauda
GTCGTTTTTTTCATCGTCCTCACCATTTCGTTTCAGCTTTTTTTTCCATTTCCTTAACTCATTTCCTGTCATAATCCTTTCTCTTTTCTTTCTATTTTTACTGTTTTTTCGTAATGGTCATTTCTTCGCATTTTGTTAACCTCGTTTAGCCCTGCTCATCCTCCCTGGAGAACAATGGGTATAATCTGGGGCTTGAGCTGTGTACATTATCTTGCAGAGATCAATAGTCCAGAAATTCTTTTTAAAAAACAAACCTTATTCTCGGGCTGTTCTCGCCGGACCGGAAGTGGTAGTTTGTAACCAGGATTTTTTTTTCTTTTTTTCTTTTTTTTTTCAAAATACAGAGAATTTTGCTTTTTTTTTTGTTTTATTTTATCCATATCATTAATTGCATTGACTACATTTGAGCTTTTGAAGTTTTGCCCGAAAATTATTCGGATAGCGATTTAATTTTCCAGATACTATTCTTTGATTATTGTCTCTCCACATCTTCAATATCCCTTTTCTATTAAAATAATTTTATCTAATTGGTGATCATCGTAATTCTTCAACTCTGATATGTTTGTATTAAGTACTTCGTATCTTTTCGTTATCACTCTCCTTTTTGCCCCCCCCCCCTTCCCCCTCCCCCATTCTTATGTCTAGTCTTACTCGTTTTAGCTTTGTCCTCTATTCTTGTATCTTTATTTTTTTCTCCGTTCCTGTCTTTTTTCTTTCTTCCTTTCAACTCCCCTGAACTAATAAGCGTTGCTCCATTCCTTCAACTCTTCCTGCATTTTGTGTTTCATTCTAGAAGGACACTCCAAAATAAAACCATTGTTCTCTAGTCTTGGGTAGTGCCATAACCTCTGTACCATGGCCTTCCACTGCCTTGGGTTAGAGTTCTCTTGCTTGAGGATACACTCGAACACACTACTCTATCTTAATTCTCTTCCTCTTATTTTGTTAAAGTTTTTATAGTTTATATAGGAAATATTTTATTTAATGTTACTGTTCTTAAAAATTTTTTACTTTTCCTTATTTTCTTTCCTCACTGGGCTATTTTCCCCGATGGAGTCCCTGGGCTTATAGCATACTGCTTTTCCAACTATGGTTGTAGCTTAGCAAGTAGTAGTAATAATAATAATAATAATAATAATAATAATAATAATAATAATAATATTCAACTTGTACCCTTTTCTTCTCATTTCTTAACTTTTTGGGAAACTTAGCGATGGCTGCCCTTATCTCCATAACCTCATTTCTGTTTCCTCTGGAATGTGTAACCAATCCCGTCTTTTCTCCTTTCCTCTGTTTTCCTTATTTTATCAAAGCTGCGTTCAGCACCGGTGGAATCATTACTGGAAGCGTTATTCTCACTGCTGGTTCCGCTGCGACAGACCTCTAGCTACCTTCCAGCAAGGAACCAATATCCTCTTCCTGTAGGAATCTGTTCCTATTGCCTGGATGCTATCATTCAGGAAACATACTATTAACTATTGCAGGATTAAGGATAGCGCCAGCTACGAGTAAAACCCGATCATTTTCGGTTAGATGCTCTTACCGTTTTGCAATTTCTTATGCAAATGGGTTTCCTACTGGAATCAAGATATTCAAATATGACTGCATGTCTTATTCAAGGGAACTGGGGAGATTCGCTTATTTGATTAAGCTACTGGTGGAGTCGGGAGAACTAAGCTTGATATACCGATGCAAGAATGGATATATGCAATTACGAAAGTAAGTCTTTGAGCAGGTGGATATATATATATATATATATATATATATATATATATATGTATATATATATATATATATACATATATATATATATATATATATATATATATATATATATATTTGCTTGAACTGTATATACTTATCCATTTGGATTTCTCGTGTTAGCAACCTGTACTTGCACATATGATTAAATGATTACTACATGATTGAACTATTTGCTAGATGTTGATGCAGGAGCTAACCCATGCAATTCGATGGAGGTCTTAGTGCAGGAAGCGCAATATATATTCGTGATATAATGTTTTATATCAGGAGTCTTTTAGATACTTAAAAGTTTGCAAAAGAGGCTGAAAGATGGCATTATGAAAGACTTTGTTTTCAAATGGTTGGCGTGATGAACTGTCGCTGTAAGTATATATATATATATATATATATATATATATATATATATATATATATATATAATAGCTGTATATATATATATATATATATATATATATATATATATATATATATATGTGTGTGTGTGTGTGTGTGTGTGGGTGTATATTGTGTATATATGTGTATATATGTATATACTGTATATGTATGTATGTATATGTATATATATGTATGTATATATATATATATATGTATGTATATATGTGTATGCATATGTATGTATATGTATTTATATGTATATATATGTATATATATGTATGTATATATATATATATATGTATATATATATATATATATATATATATATATATATATGTATATATATAATAGATATAAAACCATACGTTGTTTTGTCTTGTTAGCTAAAAATATCCTTTTGCCTGAATAGAATATATTTCGCTTATTGTGCGACTGAAATAATTAGAAAATAACACTAGATCGGTTGTCGTAGTTGTCACCCAAATGGTCAATATATGGTAAAAACCTATGTTAAATTTAATAACTCTGCTGCAGGAAATAGATGGTAAATATGAGATTTTATATTCTGTTGTGAAAATCACACATTAAATTTGGTGTAGTTCTCCCCTTGCCTTCAGATTCTATAATTTTTCCAGATATTTTAAAGTCAGTTGAAAATTGGTGTTGCACATTCTACTAGAGAAAATCTCTCTCTCTCTCTCTCTCTCTCTCTCTCTCTCTCTCTCTCTCTCTCTCTCTCTCTCTCCAGTATCTATTAATATAAGAGTTAACATCTCTCCCCTTACCTAGGTGTAGTGCAATGAATATGTTCCCAGCTTGAGTTCAGCCGAAGAGATTTATCCCCCGAAAAAGTTTTACGAGCAACAGAAAAATCATTTCATGGGATTATTCTCCGCTCTAATCGCAGTACCACTGCGGATCTTAAAAGTCTGTAGCAATAAAAGTTAGAACCGCATAAAAGTTAATAGTATAATGGGTCTAATCATCCCTGAAGGTGAGCAGACGTAATTAAATCCATTTTCAGGAGCTATAAGACATAGAGAATCTCCAATTATACCGAGTTCAGTAGCATTTCGTTCATTTTACGGCGATCATTACTTGGGCTTTATCTCCGATGGCTCGTCCTTCATCTTACCTGCACTATTAAAAAGCCGTAATATTGATCCGAAATTCTCCGTAAAAATATACTGTTCTCAACCGTATTTTAATAAAATACAGGCGACTGTAATTTTTACTACACTTTTTTTTTATTATTTTTTACGGGTTGGTGACCGTAATATCACTCCTTAGCGTCGATATATATGTTTTTACAAAGGTAAATGCCTGGCAACATTTATTCCATGATTTTTATAGTTTTTTTTTTACTGCAAATTTTTAAGTGTTTCATCATGTCTTTCATCCTTTCTTCTTTGTTTTTTTTTTTTTTTACCTCCTCCTTCTCCCTTATTCTTATCATAAATCCTATCTCAAGTCTGGAGTTTCACTGTTATTGTTCATAATAATTTAGTTAAGAATTTTAACCGAAATATATCTGGCCATTTCGGAGACGGTTTCGAAATTTGCAAACCAATATGGGCATGATGCATTTGCTAGATTTTAAAGCCATTGATATTTTCCTTCATAACAGAGAACAAAATTAATTCTTTTATTATTTTTCTATTATAGCTCGAGCTGAATTTTAGTAATCGGGAGTCAAGGTATTTATTGATTACAATAGCTTATAATGTTTAAAGGTGAAATTATTCAATTCTGCTTAGCCATGGAGAAATATCCAAAGTTAAATAAAGTATGATTGCTGAATATTATTTAGCTGTTTCTACGACAGTAAAATATTAATCTCCAGTATCTATAATGTAACAGGTAACATCTCTCACCTAATTTACATGTAGTGCAATGAAGATGTTCCCAGCTTGAGTTCAGCCGAAGAGATTTATCCCCCGAAAAAGTTTTACGAGCAACAGAAAATTCATTTCATGGGATAATTCTCCGCTCTAATCGCAGTACCACTGCGGATCTTAAAAGTATGTAGCAATAAAAGTTAGAACCGCATAAAAGTTAATAGTATAATGGGTCTAATCATCCCTGAAGGTGAGCAGACGTAATTAAATCCATTTTCAGGAGCTATAAGACATAGAGAATCTCCAATTATACCGAGTTCAGTAGCATTTCGTTCATTTTACGGCGATCATTACTTGGGCTTTATCTCCGATGGTTTGTCCTTCATCTTACCTGCACTATTAAAAAACCGTAATATTGATCTGAAATTCTCCGTAAAAATATACTGTTCTTAACCGTATTTCAGTAAAATACAGGCGACTGTAATTTATATCACACTTTTTTTTATTATATTTTACGGGTTGGTGACCGTAATATCACTCCTTTACGTCGATATATATGTTTTTACAAAGTTAAATGCCTGGCAACATTTATTCCATGATTTTTACCGCTTTTTTACTGCATATTTTCAAGTGCATGCTTCATTATGTCTTTCATCCTTTCTTCTTGTTTTTTTTTTTTTACCTCCCCCTTCTCAACTATTCTTATCATAAATCCTATCTCAAGTCTGGAGTTTCACTGTTATTGCTCATGATAATTTAGTTCAGAATTTTAACCGAAATATATCCGGCCATTTCGAATTCGGTTTCGAAATTTGCAAAGCAATATGGGTATGATGCATTTGCAAGATTTTAAAGCCATTAATATTTTCCTTCATAACAGAGAAGAAAAAAATTAGCCCTTCTATTTTTTCCATTATAACTCGATCTGGATTTCAGTAAACAGGAGTCAAGATATTTATAGATGCCAATAGTTTATAATGTTTGAAGGTAAAATAATTCAGTTCCTCTTAAACCTGGAGAAAT
>NC_090752.1:15424306-15431806 GCF_036898095.1 Palaemon carinicauda
GTGCCTCGAGGATTAAATCTGCCTCATGAATAATTGTTATTCGACCTCTTTCAGAAGTAGGTCACAGTCAGGTCAGGGCGGATGTTGCTGATGTTAATACCTTTTTGCATTTCCGTCACTGGCAATAACACATAAATCATTGAGAATTCTAGTTATGAATCCAGGTAAATAAAAGTATTATCCTTTGAAAAATGGTGGGAAATGTTTTCCGTGTATGTTCTTGGTGCATCTTTCTCTTTTTCCCAGTTTATTCTTTTGATATATATTGTTTTTTTATCACAGCCTGCTATTTCTAAATTTCTTTTGTATTTCATGCCATCAGTTTATTTCGATCTGCAGGCAGATTAAAAGGATCTACAAATAATAGGTTTTATTTTGATGTAAGTTTATTAAAAAAAAAAATGTTCTGGAAGTTTCAAGTGAGATATTCATTATCAGCGGACTTGTGATTTTCGACGATTTTTATTATATCTAAATGGTCATTCGTAAAATCAATTCTAGGATTATTTTCATATATAATCATCATTATCATCAAAGCTAAAACCCATTATTGGGAAAGCAAAATTTTACGTATTAATATAAAAGGAGACTGATGTCAACTTGCTTTTGCTTGAGGGTATACTCAGGCACACTATTCTACCTTGTTTCTCTTTCTCTTGGTTTGTTAAAGTTTTTATAGTTTATATAGGAGATAATTATTTTAATGTTATTGTTCTGAAAATAATTTATTTTTCCTCGTTTCCTTTCTTCACTGGGCTGTTTTCCCTGTTGGGCCCCTGGGCTTATAGCATCCTGCTTTTCCAACCAGGGTTGTAGCTTAGCAATTAATAATAATAATAATAATAATAACAGGAAAGCATTTGCAACTAAAAAGGCCACTCGGTAGAGCGCATACCTTTGCCTATATCAAATTGTATATCGCAAGATCAGCAATTGAATGAATGCACATTTTGGCACTAGTTTCATGTAAATCAGATCGAAATTGGCCACTATATGGCAGAAAGACGTTTTTGACCTCTTCGTGACCTTGGCCTTGACTTTTGACCCAATCACTCCCAAAATCTAATCAAAATGCCCTTGGATCATGGTAAATCACCCCACAAAATTTTATGAGATTTTTGAGTGATGCGAATCACAAACACAGACACAGACAAACAAACAAATGAATACACGCCTATAAAAAACATAACCTTTGCAGCAACGTAGTTGGTGAAGGTAAACAGTTTAAACTCCTGAAATTCCATTGATTCAACTACCAGATTAGGAATAGCATTCCACAATCTGATCACAGCTGGAATAAAACTAATAGAATTGTGTGCTATTGATCCTTATGATGGAGAAGATACCACTGTTAGAAATAACTGCATACCTAATTAAAGAGTCATTGTTAATGAAAATATTAAGATGTTGAGGAGCCACAGGGCTACAATCATATTTTAGTTTTTGTCACGGTTCAACTTCATCCCCCATAATTTGCGCCATTCATTAATTTTAGCTAATTCTCTATTGAGGGGTTCATAAACAACGGTTCTACATTCAGGGGATGGAATTCATGCAAAAGAGAGTAGCATCATCTGCATATGCAATAAGCTTGTGTTCAAGGCCAAATTACATATGCGTATATATGAAAATTAAGGGACCGAGGACACTACGATGTAGAATGCCAAGTACCTATTTATATAGTCTATGATACCCATCAGCAAATAATTAGCAATTTATTACTTAAACATTCAATATCTATTTAGACGTTCTTCCCAAAAACCGTTGAAGAAATTTAGCTAATATGAGAGTTATGGCCATTGGGTGGTAATTAGCAAGGGTAGGACTATTTCAAACACATTTGTTTATTTTATATGTCTGTTAAGTTATTGGTGCTTTATGAAAAAATAACTCATTAATAGAGAAGTATTAGCGTAGAATATAATCCTAATAAAAAAAAATATTCATGTGTCTGGTTCAAGTTTTCCTGCTTTGTTGTATCTGATATTGAGATAAGCCTCAATAACAGGAAATTATTATCTGATCTTCGCCATATAATTTTGGCAACTGTGAAGGAATTGTTTTCTTGAAGAATGAACTTCATAGACGCCAACTGTGTGTGTGTGTGTGTGTGTGTGTGTTTTTTTTTTTTTTTTTTTTTGTGTGTGTGTGTGTGTGAAGGAAGGCATGGTGGAAGTCGGGCAATTCATGCAAGCTTTTGGGAAGCCCATTATGAAAATATACCTAATTATTCTAATTATTTTAATGAGCCGCGACCGAATTAAACCTTCCCTGTGTCAACATGCAAGAGAAAGACATTCCTTGGGCGATTCGCGAGGGATTATTATGGGGACGTTGTTTCATCTCTTAACAGACTTTCATCGTTGGGTGGAAAAACATTAAGAGGATTGTGATTGTATTTCCTGGATTAAATAAATATCTATGAATGTTATTAGTATAAAATATCTCTTCCTTGAATATCGAATCTTTAATTAGGCATTAAAGAAGTCCAGTTAATACCGTGATTAATTTAATAGGGATTATCTTCCGTCATTGGTTTCCTTTAAAAAGGATTTTTTAAATAATTTTTGGTTATGGAAGTTAATGAAAGAAGGGTGTGATATGTGAAATTATAAAACATTAAAAGCTAGCTTGAAGGTACAGTTGGATACAGGTATTTTTGGCACACCTCGCTCGGAGGAAGGGCATCCTGTCACACCCTTACTGCGCGGCGAGTAACCAAACAATGTGCAGGGAGAGGTGACAGAAGTAGTGAGTTGGGCTAAAAGCAAGAACTTGCCACACAGCAAGGGTGTGCTTGGGTACACTTTCTCAAAGCAAAGTGGACCATGAATTCATGTGTACAACTGTACAGTTAAGTTATGAGATAATCAAAATAATCTAGTTTTAATGAATATAGGAAAAATAAAATGTTGATATATTGCCTTTACAATAAAAAGGAAATATTATTAGAACAAGGTCAGTGGATTTTGTTCATAGAGAAAGACTTCTGATAAACAATGAGCTTATTCAGAGGTAACCTTAGGGTTACTGATTGAGTAGAAGAAATATGAATAGTAATTTATGCATATTTCAAATTCTGCTTATCTAGTGTATGTTGCCTTTTGATTTCGCTCCTCCGTCTAACAGAGGGTAATAATCACAGAGAAACACTTCACACACATCCATATACTGTATATATACTTTATATATGTATATATATATATATATATATATATATATATATATATATATATATATATATATATATATTATATATAATATGTATATATTATGTATATAATATATATTATATATAATATATATAATATACATAATATATATTATATATATATTTATATATAATTATAGATTTTATATATATATATATATATATATATATATATATATATATATATATATGTATGTGTGTATGTATATATATTTGTATATTCAGTATGTGTGTGTATATATATTATGTATATATATATATATGTATATATATGTGTATATATATGTATATATATATATTTATTTATTTATACTGTATATACCATTTTAATACATTCATTAATCATTTCATCATTCGATTTTACCTATCATCCGTTGGTGAATTAATAAAAAACCCTATTCAAAATTTGCCTTTCTAAAGAAAAAAAAAAAGGTTTGTTAGCATCCATTTTGGAAAGCACTCGGCCGAATTAGTCTTTGTGCCCGTATATCTTTTGCCCTCTCCCGTATGATTAATTTCCTGAAACAAATTTTCTTAATGTACCCTTGGCGATAAAGATTTATAATATCCCACAAAAATACTATAGCATTTTTAGTAAGGCTTAACAATGCACATTTGTCTCGTATTCCATTGTGATAGATGATATCCTCTGGAAACAATGGAATTTTTTTTATTGTGCGAAATACCGATTGTACCTAAATACGTTCTTGGTATACATATACATACACAGGTGCGTGCCCAACACATATTTACACACACATTAGATATCTGTGTATATGTATGTACAGTATGTATGTGTGTATATATATATATATATATATATATATATATATATATATATATATATATATATATAAATTTTTTAGCCATTTCATCTAGCAAGGTGTGGCTTTAGATAAAAGCAAAACTAATAAGCTACTCTTTTATTCATCCTTTATATCTGCTAAATTGCATGTGCCCACTGTATAATAAAACTCCCACATTAGTCATAGTAATTACACCTCTATTTTGCTCAGCAACTAATACACTGCAATTTTTTTCTGATATTCAGCGCATTCTATTGCTCTTCCTAGATATCCGGGAACCTCCTTTCCACTTCCATTCATCCATCCCTTTCCAGACCCTAGATTTCCTTTGGAGGCGGTTTGCTTAAAAAGGATGAGTTCCTGGGGAAGAAAATCATTGACTCCTTCTGCGTTCCTTGTTTAACTTCTGAATTACGGATTAATCACTGCAGAAAATATACACAGCTTCCACCATCTCCATCACCATCTCCTACGCCCACTGACGCAAATTGCCTCTGTTACATTTCGCCAGTCGTCTCTATCTTAGCTTTTAAATCAATAGTTCTCCATTTATCATCTCCTCCTTCCCGTTCCGTAATCTTCAGCCATGTAGGCATGGGTCTTTCAACTCCTCTAGTGCCTTGTGGAGCCCAATCGAAAGGTTGGTGAACTAATCTCTTTTGGGGAGTGCAAATAGCATGCCCAAACCATCTTTATCTACCCTTCACCACTATTTATATCTAAACAGTATGTCGAACAATAGTAAATACATACACGCATTCCTTTACGTTTTTAATACATCAATATCATTCTTCCTGGACACTTAAAGCATTTTAACTCCAAATCCTAAGTTTTCGTCTTAACAATTACTTGCTATTTAGTTTGCTTTATTTGCCAATCCCTCATCCTTTATTAATTCCACACAACCAAACTGTCTTAAAACACGCTTGTCTATTCTAAAACTTACGCATATTTTATCGTCTATGCGTTTCATATTTCCATGCTCAGAGTTTTCTTTTCACCACATTTTCAAAATACTTCACAATAAGTAAAAACAAGTTACAGCGAAATAAAGACTTTAGTAATGGTCAAGAATGTTGTCCTACTCCCTCCCTTTGAATGGACACGAAAAATTGTTTTGTGAAAAATCCTTTAATTGACACAGTCACGCCTTATGTAAAACTGTTTCTATTTTTGATGGAGTGAACCTTGGTCGTTGGAATACCTGAATATTCTATCAATGAATTTGTCAGCTTCAATTTTCACCTAAAACAAGGAAATGCTTTTGTTGTATGTTAAGAATATGCAGTTATTTTTTATTATACCTTTTTGTGCTAGTATTTTCATTAAGAAATAAGAAAAAAAAATTGGAAAATAAATGGGACATTAAAAAATCATTTATGTGAAGGTTAAGTTTCTTGTATGATTATTAAAAGATAAGAAATATTAAAAGAAAAGAAATTAACGATTGTATATCAAAAGAAAAGAAACATTAAAAGAAAAGAAATTAACGACCGATACCTAATATTCCAAATAGCTAAATACAATCCTTGAAATATAACAAAGGATATTTGATAACCTGATATTATCACTGCTACGATGACTTCGTGTAAGTCGCCGCTCAATAACTCCGTCGAACATTGGAATTAGGGCAAACTCGAACAGATTGATTGCACTGATAATTATGTCGCTGGTTTCCACGTGGTCAGTCCTCGAGTTCATCCATTCATATAATCTAGTGTTTACTCGATGAAGGTAAGCTCTGTCAACCAAAGCTTGGTCTGTATGCAACCTGGAATGGGGGAAACGTCCAATGCATATTCTCCGCTTATTGATAAATGATTATTCTGAGTCTGGGAGCATTATGGACAGTCCTAGCACGTGTGCTTAATTATCCCGGGTTCTGTTTTACTCCTTTGAACATATCTCGGTGGGTCCTCTTGATTAACGTTAACGAGGACTGATGTTTGAACAGTTAAGATGTTATGGATTAGTAATTGATCTTTTGACATGCTCAGAATTGGGTCGTGGACATGCTCTTATGTTGGACCGACGAATGGTTTGCTGCACACTAGATGTAATCCATCTATATATATAAATATATATATATATATATATATATATATATGTATATATATAATATATATATAACATATATATTATATATATAATATATATATATATATATATATATATATATATATATTATATATATTATTATATATATATATATAATATATATATATATAATATATATATATATAATATTATATATATATAATATATATAGTATAAAATATATATATATATATATATATATATATATATATATATATATATATATATATATATTTTATTGTATGGTAAGCAACGCAGCACCAATATTGATGTACACTTGTGAATACTACACAGTGAATCAATATTATTTTATAACAGCGTCACATCCTTATAGTGTATTAAATAAGAAAACAGTTGACGTAAATTTCAACTTGGCACCGCAAGGCACTAAAAGAGTTGGAAGACCTAGGCCTACACGGCTGAGGACTGTGAAGGGGGAGATGATGAATGGAGAGGTATCGATTTAAAAGCTCAAGATAGAGACGACTGGCGAAATCTAACTGAGGCCCTTTGAGTCAATAGGAGTAGATGATGATGATGATGATGATGTTGAAATTTCATGTAGCTTTGATTATTTGCTTTGCATTAAGGTAAAGCTTTTTAATATGATGTTGAAATTTCATGTAGCTTTAATTATTTGCTTTGCATTAAGGTAAAGCTTTTTAATATGATGTTGGAATTTCATGTAGCTTTAATTATTTGCCTTGCATTAAGGTAAAGCTTTTTAATATGATGTTGAAATTTCATGTAGCTTTAATTATTTGCTCTGCATTAAGGTAAAGCTTTTTAATATGATGTTGAAATTTCATGTAGCTTTAATTATTTGCTCTGCATTAAGGTAAAGCTTTTTAATATGATGTTGAAATTTCATGTAGCTTTAATTATTTGCCTTGCATTAAGGTAAAGCTTTTTAATATGATGTTGAAATTTCATGTAGCTTTAATTATTTGCCTTGCATTAAGGTAAAGCTTTTTAATATGATGTTGAAATTTCATGTAGCTTTAATTATTTGCCTTGCATTAAGGTAAAGCTTTTTAATATGATGTTGAAATTTCATGTAGCTTTAATTATATGCTCTGCATTAAGGTAAAGCTTTTTAATATGATGTTGAAATTTCATGTAGCTTTAATTATTTGCTCTGCATTAAGGTAAAGCTTTTTAATATGATGTTGAAATTTCATGTAGCTTTAATTATTTGCTCTGCATTAAGGTAAAGCTTTTTAATATGATGTTGAAATTTCATGTAGCTTTAATTATTTGCTCTGCATTAAGGTAAAGCTTTTTAATATGATGTTGAAATTTCATGTAGCTTTAATTATTTGCTCTGCATTAAGGTAAAGCTTTTTAATATGATGTTGAAATTTCATGTAGCTTTAATTATTTGCC
>NC_090752.1:15436806-15439306 GCF_036898095.1 Palaemon carinicauda
TTGCGCCATGAACTGTAAGACAGAATTGTGCAGGTTCGCGTGACTGTTATGCCGGTATTTGTCATTTCATGGCGATGTTTATGGGAAATGTAGGAAAGGATAAAGTTTGAGACTCTCCCCTCTCTCTCTCTCTCTCTCTCTCTCTCTCTCTCTCTCTCTCTCTCTCTCTCTCTCTCTCTCTCTCTGCTATCCTAAATGTATTTTAATAGGTCATTACTATTTAAGAACCTTCCAATGTAAATACATTCTTTATGTAACAGAATACCCATTGTTTTATGGAATAAAGAAATTATTATTATTATTATTATCTCTCTCTCTCTCTCTCTCTCTCTCTCTCTCTCTCTCTCTCTCTCTCTCTCTCTCTCTCTCTCAAGATTTTCTGTTTGGCAAACGATCTCTATGAATAAGAATAAATGTTTCACTTCGTTTTCAATTCCAAAAAATACTTAATTTAACCAAGAGAAATCTGAAAACCTAAAACCAGAAGTGATTCCCCTGAATTCATTCCAAAGGTGCTTTGATTCTCCATCCGACTAAGACACTTGTTTTACTGTGTTCAATGCTTTGAACATATTTTGGGATTTCATGGTTTTTGCAAATATGAACATAGTCGTGCACTGTATAGAGAAAAAAAATAACAGGGATCTTATTTGCAAGTAGAAAAAAATTGGAAGCCTTGTATACACGCTTAATGGAAACATCAAATACCAGATATTTTGTAATACAGAAGATACGTGAAACTTATGGAACAAGCCGAGAGGCTCACTAAATTGGCCTTCAAGCTCCCTCCAATAATTCCTGTTTGAGTTGGAAGAAATATTGATGTTATCGATATCAAGGATGTATGTCTTTCAAGGGTGTTTATTTTATAGATTTTCATGTATGATGATATCGAGAGAAGTTCCTTTTTATCCACGTAGATATGAATTACGCAAAGTTTAAATGATCGTTGTTAAATATTCAAGATATCGGCAAAATTGACTTAAAAATCTTGACCTTGAAGAGAAAAGTAGTTAATATTTACTCCTGAAATAGGATTTTGTAAAGAATCTTTAAACATTTTACCCACTGACTTTTTCCCCGGTTTTGAGAAGTAGTGTGACTAGAATCTATTGAATTTTACGGAAAAAGCATTGAACTTTTTAAGCCCTATTTGTTATGTAAATTCAAGGAATCCTTACAAAGCCATTTAAAGGAAAGGAACAGGCAATCAAAGGCATAATTACTCGACATATTTCTATATACATTACTACCTCAGGTTGCAGTAATTTTGAATACGACCAAATTGGGGATACAAATGTGAATTGGACTAAAAGTATTGCATCGGCCTGAGAGCAGATATCGTCCCGAGTATGGGTAAATGTTGGAGACAAGTACTGATGAGACTAGCACAAAATATGTCAGGTGCCAATAATCCCCCCATGTAGTGTCCATGATATTTTTACCCAATTTTCATGCCATTTTAAAGAAAAGGCTATAGCAGTCGTCGTCTGCATATCAAATTTGAACGTAAAAAAGTAGAAAATAAGTCTCTCCCTAAAATATAAATTATTTCATTTAGTGTTTGCGAACGTCTTTCAAGAGAGAGAACTCCCAATATTTTCCAGTTCTCGTGAAGGGAGATTTGCCTTCCAAGCAGTAACCCCCTTCTACCACTCATCCTCCTCTTCTCTCCCCTACCTCACGCCAGCCAGGACTCTCCTCAAATTAAAGTGCTGGTTTGTTTGTCAATTATTTATATTTTTTTTGTGAATTAATTTTTATTCATTTCTAATGCAAGGGGTTATAAATAGTCTAATAAATACAATTAAAAAAAATATATATGTGTATTCATGGACTTGTGGCATGCGCTTGGTTCCAGAACGAATTAGATTAATAAACAGGGGTTCTACTGTGTGTATGTATATATACTATATGTATATTGTATATAATAAGCACATATACATACCTATCTATAAAATGTGCCTGTATATTTATTTTTTATGCACTTGGACCCTTTTACCTCTTGAATAATTCCAGCATCATAAGGGTAACTCATTGGTTTCTCAGGAAGTTTTTAGTGTTGCAGCTTTAAGTACTACAACATTTTCTTAATGTCAGCAGAAGCTGCTACCAATCTATAGCTCTGTGAACTAGTGAATAGTACTGTAAAACTTAATCAATACATGACCTTAACGTGATAGAATGCTCTACCACTTGTGTGTCCAATCTGACTTTATAGCCCATTATAAAGATATTTGGTGGTATCTATGTATGTTTGTGAATGTCTCAGGACTATTGAAAGTGGTTGGTGGTTAAAGGGATTTGCTAGGTAATTGTAATTTATAACCCCCGTGCAGTCTGTAATGATGAATGGAAAATTATTGAATGGAAAGCTCAAGATAGAGACGACTGGTGAAATCTAACCGAGGCCTGTTAGATTTCGCTAGTCGTCTTTACCTTGGGCTTTTTATTCAATAATTTTCCATTCATCATTACCGACCGTGAGGGGTTATAAATT
>NC_090752.1:15449306-15459306 GCF_036898095.1 Palaemon carinicauda
ATTTGTCTTCGGGGAGGGCGGAATTCTTATGAAAAAATGAATTCTCGCTTAAGTCTTCTTTAATGACTATTAAAATATATATATATATATATATATATATATATATAATATATATATATATATATATATATATATATATATATATATATATAATATATATATATATATATATATATATATATATATATATATATAATGTATATATACATTTATATATACATATATATATATATATATATATATATATATATATATATATATATATATACAGTATGTATATATATATATACATATAAATATATACATATACATATAAATATAAATATAAATATATATATATATATATATATATATATATATATATATATATATATATATATATATGTATGTATGTACTGTAATCGAACAGTTTAACATGTTTCTTCAAAAAGGCCCATATATAAAATATATATATATATATATATATATATATATATATATATATATATATATATATATATACTGTATATTGTGTATGCGCGCGCGCGTGCGTCTAAGTATACGTGCGTATGTGCATATATACGTGCATGTACGTGTAGTCTTTCAAAAAACGCCAAACAATTATTTTTATTTTTTTTTTTTTAGTAATTTGTTCCTTTTTTTCATCACGCGTTCCTTTTCTGACATCTCAGCATCCAGACGTTCTCCGCAGATTTCTGAGGTGGGATCAGCGGAGCAGTAAGATTTTTTTTTTTTTATTCTTGGTGTGTGACCTTACGCGAAGTCTTGTTTGAGAACGGAATTTTTGACTTATGGTTCAGTTGCTATCAACGGCTCAGAAGAAGTGAGGTGCACCAAGATGCTGTTCGGGTTGCAGAGAGGGTTCTTGCAATATTTGATGGGGAAAGAAATCGAGGCAAATAATTTATATGGTCGGTGTATGGATGGTTTCATTTTACGGGCAAGCAATCAGTTATTAACTACTGTGTCGTTAAGCGTAAATTTGACACCTAACACGTTAATATTATTATTATTACCTCCTCGCTAAAAGTTGGAGAGGAGGTTATGTTTTCGCCCCTGTTTGTCCATTTGTATGTGAACAACTTCCTGGCCATAGTTTTATTCTTGGAGTAGTGAAACTTTCAGGGATTAATTATATTGAGATGTGGAGGTTATTCAATTTTAAAAGTCCTAGGTCAAAGGTCACGGTCGAGAAATATGCTGCCCTGGCAGAGGTCTGCGCTCTACTGAGTGCCTATACAGTTATTATTATTATTATTTTTATTAATATTATTGTTATTATTATTATTATTATTATTATTATTGTTATTATTATTTTACAAAACAATCAACACCTTCCGACACAGCCCCAGGAGGCATCGCAATGACCGACAAAATATATTTCTAAAACTGATCATGAATTTATAATTTAGGGTTTTGTTGAAGAGAGGAAATTGTTTTACTTAAAGGTAATAACCATTTCATCAAAATCATTAATGAATTCATTAATTCAGTATTTCTATATTTAGTAACACCCAGGTTCTGTAATTGAGGTATTTTATGAATCTTAATTTTTGTATATTTGTTTAGTCTATAAGTGGCCATAGGTGAAAGAGTTCCATTGTGCCAGGCGTATTCATTGGTCAATAATTTTAAAGTTTATTTTCTACTTAATTGTGTAAATTAACATTAGAATGCGAATAAAATCTATTGTAAACTAATGTTGGTGTTCTCCGCGCTAGTAAGTAGACAATGATATTTTACTGAATTTTCCATTTCATTTTAAGCAAGTATTGAAAATTATTGATTTTCAATCAAGTGTAGTTCATGAATGTTCTTGTTAAAAAACCACAATTCATTCCAAAATTTATCATTTTTATCATGACACCCTCGCTCTCTATTTTGGGTGTCACTCTTATTCATTGCCCTGGGATAGGCTCGTAATGCTCGTTGCAAGTTTCTGCAAGGAGTTTTCTTTATAATGGTCTTTGAAGCTTAAGACAAGGATTTTTTTTTCAATCTTGTCTTCGGTCTGGCTTGAGGTAGAAGGGCGTTGTTGTTGTTGTTGATTAAATATTAGGATCTAACTAACTTTTCCATGTTTAGAGGGGGAAATTAGAATGAGATTTCGGTAATTCATCAAATATATACAGTATGTAGAGCAGGGTTAAAAGAATATTCTTTTAACCTTGTGGTAGAGTACGATGACTGAACTTGTGCGAGTTCCTAATTTGTGAGGAGTTTCATATTCTTATAAGCATTAAAAATTTTCTTTTGTTCCTCTGCCAACGAAGTTGGAAGGAGGTTATGCTTTACCTCCTGTTTTTGTGTGTTCATGTGTGTGTGTTTGTTTGTGAACAGCTTCCTGACCACGATTTTAATCGTAGAGTAATGAAACTTGTAGGGACTAGCTGTTATGACTGAAGCTGGAAATGATTAAATTTTGGAAGGTTAAGGTCTAGGTCACGGTTAAGCAAAATGTCCAATTCACGTAATCAGCCATAAGTTTAGACATCGTTGTCACAAAGACTTCAAATTTGGTTCATATTCGTTGTCACAAAGACTTCAAACTTGGTTCATATTTTGGTGTATGAAAATCCACGCCAACTAATAGGCTACGTGTTAAGGTCAAAGGTCAAGGTCGAGAAATAAGCTGCCGCGGCTGAGGTCTGCGCTCTACTGTGTATTCCTCTATAGTTTTCAAATGTTTCAGCAAGATACTAAAAATTATAAGGGACATAGTTTGTGCCGTGAACTTCCCATTACACTCGGTTTTTACGTCAGATTCTAATACCAATCTCATACCAATTCACTTTATGAAAACATCTCATTTCCTGCACGCGACATGAATTATAGGTCGTTTGCTCAGCCGTAATTACGTAGTTATACGAAATTTCCGTCTTATTTTCTTCCCTTTTTAATTAAAACGCCCCGAGTTTTATCATACTTGAATTTCACTGAAAGAATTTAGGCCCTCGTCATTTATCCTGACGTTAAACTCTCTGATTTATTCCTGATATTTTGCGTATATTGTCAGGTGTGTTTTTCATTTGTCGTTAGAATTTAGCAATGAGAAATAGACGCAATACGCAGATATATGTCATTTTTAAACACGAGCAAAAAACATTCTTTCAAAGTGCTTACTTTTAGGATAGATACTATTTCACCACTCTAATTTATATTGTGGTAGCCGATATGGTAACGTCCCTGACTGGTGAACTCCAGATGGGGTTCGAGTCCCTCTCAAACGCATTAGTGTCTTTGTTCGCTGTAACCTCACCATCCTTGTGAGCTAAGGATGGGGGTTTTGGGGAGCCTGTAGTTCTATCTGCCGAGTCATCGGGAGCCATTGCCTGGCCCTCCTTGGTCCTAGCTTGGGTGGAGAGGGGGCTTGGGCGCTGATAGTATGTGTATATGATCAGTCTCTAGGACACTGTCTTGCTCAATAGGGCAATGTCACTGTCCCTTGCCACTGCCATTCATGAGCGGCCTTTAAACCTTCAATTGCTGGTTTTTATTTTAATAGGGGATAAAAACGTCATACATTTTTAAATTAACCATTTCCAGTATTTCAAAGTGTTTTTTTTTTTTTTTTTTTTTTTTTTTTTTTTATATATATATATATATATATATATATATATATATATATATATATATATATATATATATATATATATAACGTTAAACGAAAGCTTTACCTAAAGTGCGTAGGTAACCTACATTTAGAAATTAATTACCTAAAGGATTAAGATTTTTCTAGAAACTTTATGTACTTTTTTACAATTATTATTTTTTTTATTTTGATTTTTATTTTCTACTGAACATATATTATTCTTAATAACTATTTGGACTTTTTACATATTTAAAGGGCTTTTCAGCATTCCCTTAATTTATTTTACATCATACATCCACATAATCTCAAGATTTAGATATTTTATTTTTTATTTTCTACTGTGTATATATTAATTTTAATGATAACTATTTCGACTTTTAACATATTTAAAGGATTATATTCAGCTTTGCACCGACTACCTTCATTTATTTTATATCATACATCCATATAATCTCCAGGTTTAGATATTTTTAATTTTATTTTCTACTAAACATGCATTATTTTTAATGTTAACAATTTCGATTTTTAACATTTTAAAAGGTTATTCCGTTTTGCATATGACTGCCTTAATTCATTTTATATCATACATCCACATAGTCTCAAGATTTAGATATTTTAATTTTTATTTTCTACTGTGTATATATTAATTTTAATGATAACTATTTAGACTTTTAACATATTTAAAGGGTTATTCAGTTTTGCATAGGACTGCCTTTTTTATTTTATATCATACATCCATATAATCTCCAGATTTGGATATATTTTCATATACCTTTTGAAAGTCTAAAAAAATGTTCTTCTTCTTTGCATTTACTCTTATTAAGTCATGAGATTTCTCTATGAAATTTCCTTCGCCTGATCTTAAAGGTAGAGTGAGTAAATATAAATAGATGTGTATCAGGGTGTTGGAATAATTTAAAGTTTTATACGGTCTTTTTAGTAACTGAAAATGTTATGCTGTCTGTTTGGGTAATTGAAGTATGTTGAAAAATTAAAAATGAAACTTCTAAATATCTTTTTAACTATTATTAGATAGTGCTGTTTTTATGATTGTTTGTTTAACAATGCAAAAATATTTACACCTAACCTCTGAGTATTACAAATGCTACATTAATTTTATGTTAGAGATATATACGTCACACTGTTAAAACTCCGTTCTTTTAATCAGAAATTCTCCGTAGAAAATAAACTGATCTCAGCCGTATTTCAATAAAATACAGGTGACCGGACCGTAATTTTTATCCTACTTTGTCATCTTTTACGGGCTGGTGACCGTAATATCAGGCCTTAACGTCAATATATCCGTTTTTAAAATGGTAAATGCCTGGCAACATTTATTCCAAGATTTTTACCGTTTTTACGGCAATTTTTTAACAGATAGTATAAAGTAAAAATTTTAAATCAACCAATAAAGCAAGAAGATACATTCGAGTTTATTTCTTTATGGATCAAAGAGTATCTGCCTTCAAGAAATACAGGTATCAGTGTTTTACTGTAAGCCAGTTAAACGTGAGCTAACGACCCTTGACATCCAAAAGAGACTTGCAAGCAAGAAATACCTTCGCATAGAAAGGGACGGATGAGGTTCGTTGAATGCAATAACATGGGATGGAAAAGCAACTATTTCTGCTCAACAAAATCAAGACTTCAATTTCCAAAAAAAAAGAAAAACAGATTTTCAATAGTTTGAGATAATTTTTTTCTTATTATTGTAGAAACATTTCTGCAATAATTGTTCTCTATAAACCTTAAATATTAGCAAAATGGGAAGGAAAACGACTTATGAAATTAACTTGTCGCTTAACTACACCATTAAAAATTTGCATTAAAGAAAACGGTAAATATCTGGCAACATTTATTCCAGGATTTTACTGTTTTAAAAACGGATGTATGGACGTAGAGAAGTGATATTACGGTCACCAGCCGTATAAAAATAATAAAGTAAGGTAAAATTACGGTCGCCTTTATTTTACTGAAATACGGTTGAGAACAGTATATTTTTACTGAGAATTTCCGATTAAAATTACGATTTTTTTCTAACAGTGTCGAAAGCGTGTTCGCCAAATGATTTTCTAGTTGCTTGCGCAAAAAAAAATATTAGTATTCTAAACATTTTTTTTTATATTTATTGAAATATGCGATTGTAAACATCATCGGTTAATGGGGACTTGAAATAGGTCCAGGTAGATTAGGAGTACCATAATTTCATAGCAATTTAAAACATTCTTTAAAACTGTAATTGCAAATGCATCTTAGCTTTTTAAGGATATGCCACTTTTGAAAATATTGAGAATACCTTTCTTAACGAATCAGACTGACATTGTTTGCAAGGGAAATATGTGTGAATGAATTATATACACAAGATAAGTTATTCGTGACTTTTATTCAGATTTTTTGTTTACATACATACATGAATACATACGTGTATATATGTATGTTTCCTTGTAAATCACTTGAACATTCATTGATAGTTGATGCTAATTGCAATCCCATCCCAAAATAAGAGATAGAAGCAAATTACTCATGTTTGTACGTGCGTACATGCGCGTTCGTACCCGGGCGTACTTTCATTCCCTGGTCGGTCTAAAGAAAGTTCTTTTGCTTTACACTTCAAAATTTCCATTAAAGAAAACAGTAAATGCTTGGCAAGATTTATTCCAAGATTTTTTACCGTTTTAAAAACGGATATATTGACGTAAAGTAGTGATATTACGGCCATCAACCCGTAAAAGATAAAAACATATATAGTAAAATTACGGTCGCCTGTATTTGCTTAAATACGGCTGAGAACAGTATATTCTATATGGAGAATTTCCAATTAAAATTACGGTAAATTTTAGCAGTGTATTATTACATTTAAGCTTTATGTATACTTTCCAACATAAACATATCCTTTTGAACCCTTAGCATTCATGTTTCATTTGTATAAGCCCTTAATGACCCTTGAGCTTCGTAAAGGCATTTCCTCTTTTGCGCAACGTAATATTTCCTTGTTATCTAGGGTGTAACAAGGTCCATTCTATATACCTTGGGGTGTGTAACACTTGAGTAGAAAGACCCATAAGAGTCTTGCTTCCTCTTTCATTCAATGGCCCGTTCCTCCGTCGTTTCCTTTTCCTGGCGTCCACAAGGTTCCAGTTCATTCCAGTGTCCTATGATGGCCCTTTGAAACAGTTTTCTCGTCATATCCCAAATTTTCAAGTCGGGCACAATGAGAGAGAGAGAGAGAGAGAGAGAGAGAGAGAGAGAGAGAGAGAGAGAGAGAGAGAGTCTCTGATGCCTGGAGGGATTAAAGGTTAGTGAAAACAAAAATTGTCCTGGTCTTAAAAATAAACATTATTTCTAGGGTGTAGTCAGATTTTTGAGGTCTGCCCCAAAAGGGAGATTCTCAAAATGTTCATATCGATCGAAGGAAGTGGAGAAATGGGAGATGAGAACATAATGGATAAAGTTGGGCGATTTCCGAAGGATTGGGAGATGGAAGAGAACGGAAACTGAATGAAGAAAAAAAGGAAAAAAAAGAAAAAGGGGAAAAAAAGAAAAAGGGTTTAACAAAAGGGAGGGGGCGAGTGTTGAAGAACTTGCTGAATGGGGAGGATGAAGAAATGGGAGCTGTAATATGATTGTCTCGTGTTCTCGAAGTCGCAGAGAAATTTTCTTTTGGAATCGAAGGGGGAATGGAATAGCGGGGCGTGGGGGTGGGGTGGGGGTGGGGGGGGGAGCTTTGGTGAATTCAGAGCCTAACTATTGCTGACGAGTATACATTCGAACTGATTTTAAGGGGAAGTAATTTATTGGCGGCTCGTTAATTTTTTCAGTCATGTCATGGAATTTTACTGTTAATCTTTTTGGATTTTTTTTATATTAGAAGGATGTCATATTTTTATGATTATCTTACTCTATTCAATATTTTCTTTCGTACATTCGAATTAAAGTTTAATTTTTCCAAGTCATGTCATTAAATTTAACGGTTAATCTTTTTGGATTTTTATATTAGTTGTGTCATGTTATGATTTTCTTACTCTATTTTATCTTTTCTTTCATACTTTTTGGATCCACGTATTTTTTTTCCTAGTCATGTCATTAAATTTTATTGCTAATATTTTTTGCATTATATTTTTTTTTTTTCAATTGAGAAGAATGTCACAGAGTTATGATTATTTACTCTATTTTATTTCTTTTATCTTATGTACATTTCAGTTCCAATTACTTTGTAAATTTTCTCATTAAACCATATTTTTAAATATGGAGATATTGTTACTTGGATTGTCCCTTCTGTCTTTACACGAGCACATTGCTACCAGTTTATGTTCATATCCAGGTCGCAAAACCTCAAGGCAACAGGAAATTACATGTTCGAGAAACAGACAATGTTAGAGAGGAAACACGCAGACATGTTTATTCTGGTTCTTTTTAGTACGAAGAGCGCAGATACAAGCATAATATATACAAAATAATTTATGTACGATTGTGTGACACACGGTTGGTACACTAGCTACTTGATTGTTTCTGTACGCAGATCAACTAAAAGAAATCATGAACACCCTCCGCGGTACAATCCAATATTAGCAGAATAGGAGACTGAACAATCTGATTCCAATTTTAACTCCGCCAACGAAGTTGGAAGGATGTTATGTTTTATCTCCCTGTTTGCGTGTGTGTGTTTGTTTGTGAACAGCTTTCTGGCTACAATTTTAATCGTGGAGTAATGAAACTTACAGGGATTAACTGGTTTGTAAAAAGCTGGAAATTATTAAATTTTGGAAGGTCAAGGACATGGTCAAGCAAAATGTCCAATTCACACAATCAGCCATAAGTTTGGACATCGTTGTCGCAGAGACTTCAAACTTTATTTATATTTGAGTGTATGATAATCCACACCAATTAATACATGTCAAGATAAAAGGTCAAGGTCGTACAAAATGTCGAGAAATAAGCTACCGCGGCGGAGGTCTGCGCTTCTCTGATTGCCTCTCTAGTTGTTATTATTATAATGGTCAGGTAAAATGGAAGTGGAGTGCAGAAAAGTATAGTAAACAGTATACTGTATTCCAATAAAATAATTTCATGATTTTTTTTCTGATTCAGGTTTAACTGTAAAGTTGCCATTTTTGAAGTGGACTGCGATTTATCCATCATTGCATCTCGCACTGCAATTTTGAATAAGTCACGTGCCAGGAAAAAAAGCTTTTTTGTTTACTTCTGTTAAAGAATATAAATGCAAACCAAGGCTATATACTGGAATATTTCATTTATATCATCAGCTTTACTGCCCTTTTTTATATGAGGGGCCTTTTTTTTTTTTTTTTTTTTTTTTTTTTTTTTTTTTTTTTTTTTTTTTTTTTTTTTTTTTTTTTAACCCACAAGTGCCACCGGAAAAAATGTTCGCCCGTGCAGAAGTTCCCCTGATAATCCAGAATATTGGTTTGAAATGTTATCGAATTTCCTGCGCAGTTTTCCCAAATGCTGACATTCTGGTATTTAGGAGTGTGACACAGACCGGAACTGTAAACTTTTTACTCACGGTTTTAAATGCCACTTGTGAATAGCAGAGGCAAGGGACACTGACAGTGCCCTAGCCAGCAGGACAATGCTCTACAGACTGACCATATATAAATATGATCAGCGTCCAAGATCCCTCTCTATCCCAGCTAGGACCTGGGAGGGTCAGGCAATGCTGCTGATGATTCAGCAGGTAGACATATAGGCTCCCACAAAACCCCCATCCTTAGCTCAGAAGGATGGTGAGGTTGCAGACACTACAAGAAACTATTGAGCTCGAACCCCAGTCCGGCAATCGCCTGGCAAGAACGTTTTAAATAGGTCACCACAAGAGTTCATAATTCAACTGATTAATGATGTCTGTCTTCCCCTTCCATGACACATATGTACAGACATAAAGACAGTTCAGAACTGACTCTCATCAAAATATTTTTTTATTTCTGAGGAAATATGTAGAACATTACTTACAGCATAAGACACCAACACCCGCGAAGAAATAAAAGAAAAGAATATATACGGCATACCCTCACTTGGCCTGTACAAGAAAAAAAAATACGTTCTCGTCTTTACAGAGAATAAAATTGTCGAAACTCATAACTGTATCTTTTTTTCCGTAGTCTTCTCACATAAGCCTAAGGAAAATTGGCTTAAAGATAGCTGAACCAACGTTTGATCTGAGGTGTCTTGAATGTGAGGGATATGTGAAGAGGCTCTCTGTCTCCGCAACAATACCTCACATTTATTATAAGGTTGAAATCAGGGTCCCTTGGTACAGGCTTTGTCATTCTGGTCTTTGAGTATGAAGTAAAAATAAGAAAGCTTATATTTTTAGTTATGTTAATTGGCAAGAACACGCTTATGATTCAATAACATTCTCTGATCATGTCACAGGACTAATTTTTTAAT
>NC_090752.1:15471806-15474822 GCF_036898095.1 Palaemon carinicauda
TAATTGGTATATTAATTAGCTCTCTACTTTTATTTCATGCCTAAGCACCATATTATTATTATTATCATTATTATTATTATTATTATTATTATTATTATTATTACTATTATTTGTTATAAAATCAAAATTATTATTTATCAAAATTATAAAAAGGATTAAAATTATTATTACTACAATTATGAAAATTATCATTATTATTATTATTATTATTATTATTATTATTATTATTATTATTATTATTATTATTTTATTAAGATTTAAAATTTAAAAATTTAAAAATTATTGAAATTATTATTACTAAAATTATTAAAATTCTTCTTCTTCTTCTTCTTCTTATTATTATTATTATTATTATTATTATTATTATTATTATTATTATTATTATTATTATTATTATTATTATTTTTATTATTATTATTATTATTATTATTATTATTATTATTATTATCATTGAAATTAAAATTATTATAAAAATCATTAAAATGATTAGAATGATTAAAATTTGTTATTTTTATAATAATAATAATAATAATAATAATAATTATTATTATTATTATTATTATTATTATTATTATTATTATTATTATTATTATTATTATTATTATTATTATTATTATTATTATTATTATTATTATTATTATTATTCCATGGCCTCTTTCCCCCTCTCAAATCCATTCCTACATACTGCAGAGAAGTTTTCAACCGCCAAGAACTTCATCTCTCAATAAGTTCCACTAGAGAGAGAGAGAGAGAGAGAGAGAGAGAGAGAGAGAGAGAGAGAGGAGGGGGAAAGTTGTCTCTTGTCCTGGCCAAAGGTAATTTGATGACTGGGAATCGATACCCATGTGGCAACATTGTTACTGCAGATGCGCATCCATTCCTAAATTCCAATTTGGGTCTTCGTCTCTCCCGCATCTCCTTTCCTGCTGCTTTTAGTTACTGCAGTCGTTGAAGGGAAAGGCGTGAGGGTAAGGGGTGTTGAGAGGCAACTGCATTACAGTTTGTGCCCCTGTCAGGCAAGGACAGAATCCAGAAGCTAGTAGTTATGTTACTTTGCAATGGTCTTGTATTATAGTTCGTAATTATTTGGAAAACTTATTCATTGCTTGTTTGTTTAGGACATTAACGAGAGAGAGAGAGAGAGAGAGAGAGAGAGAGAGAGAGAGAGAGAGAGAGAGATAGGGTGAGTAAGGTACTTTGAGAGGCGACTGCATTACAGTTAGTACCCCTGTCACTCTGTCAACAAGGACAGAATCCAGAAACTAGTAGTTATGTTACTTGGTCATTATCTTGTATTAGACTTCGCAATGTAGTACTGATTTTGAAAAACTTATTCAGTTATTGTTGGTTTGTTTAGGAGAGAGAGAGAGAGAGAGAGAGAGAGAGAGAGAGAGAGAGCCTGACTGACTGACTGAAAGGCATGATGGTAAGGGGCGTTGAGAGGCGACTGCATTACAGTTAGTACCCCCTGTCAGGCATGGACACAATCCAGAAGCTAGTAGTTATGTTACTTTGTTATGGTCTTGCATTAAAGTTCGTATTATGATACTATCATTTGGAAACCTTATTTATTCCATGCTTGTTTGTTTAGAACATTAACGAGAGAGAGAGAGAGAGAGAGAGAGAGAGAGAGAGAGAGAGAGAGAGGGGGGGGGGGGGGCAACTGCATTACAGTTAGTACCCCTGTCACTCTTGTCAGGCATGGACAGAATCCAGAAACTAGTAGTTATGTTACTTGGTCATTATCTTGTATTAGAGTTCGTAATATGGTACTGTTATTTGGAAAAACTTATTTATGCATTGCTTGTTTGTTTAAGAGAGAGAGAGAGAGAGAGAGAGAGAGATAGAGAGAGAGAGAGGTGACTGCATAATAGTTCGTACCCCTGTCACTCTGTCAGGCAAGGACAGAATCCAGAAACCAGTAGTTATGTTACTTGGTCATTATCTTGTATTAGAGTTCGTAATATGGTACTGATTTTGAAAAACTTATTCAGCTATTGCTTGTTTGTTTAGGAGAGAGAGAGAGAGAGAGAGAGAGAGAGAGAGAGAGAGAGAAAGGCGTAAGGGTAAGGGGCTTTGAGAGGCGACTGCATTATAGTTCGTGCCCCTGTCAGGTAAGGACACAATCCAGAAGCTAGTAGTTGTGTTACTTGGTCATTATCTTGTATTATAGTTCATAATGTGGTACTGTTATTTGGAAAACTTATTTATTCATTGCTTGTTTGTTTAGGACATTAGCGTGAGAGAGAGAGAGAGAGAGAGAGAGAGAGAGAGCGAGAGAGAGAGAGAGAGAGAGAGGCGACTGCATTACAGTTCGTGCCCCTGTCACTCTGTCAGGGAAGGACAGAATCCAGAAGCTAGTAGTTGATGTTACTTTGTCATGTATTAGAGTTCGTAATATGTTACTGATTTTGAAAAACTTATTCAGCTATTGCTTGTTTGTTTAGGAGAGAGAGAGAGAGAGAGAGAGAGAGAGAGAGAGAGAGGGTGGGTGGGTAAGGGGCTTTGATAGGCGACTGCATTACAGTTCCTGCCCCTGTCACTCTGTCAGGGAAAGACAGAATCCATAAGCTAGTAGTTATGTTACTTGGTCATTGTCTTGTATTAGAGTGCGTAATATGGTACTGTTATTTAGAAAACTTATCTATTTACTGCAGGTTTGTTTAGGATAGTAAAGTATGAGAGAGAGAGAGAGAGAGAGAGAGAGAGAGAGAGAGAGAGAGAGAGACGGTATTTACCAGTTTTCCACTACTTTTTAAGGTTTTTGTTCTTATTAATCCATTGCAGCTTGTTGTTGTTGTTGTAGATTGCCTGGCCCTTACGGCCAAGCACGGGCTCTTGCAGCTCTGGAACCCGTAGTATTACAGCTTGTTAGAAATCGAAGGGCTCTTCGAGGCATCCAATCGTAACACACAAGATTGGATTTATAATCTGATCAGATGTCTAATGATAAAAACTGATTTATAATCAATTTTGTCCAACTTAATTACTTCAATAACGCAGCTTCGATGTCACG
>NC_090752.1:15475322-15490322 GCF_036898095.1 Palaemon carinicauda
TGGTTAAATCTTTATATAGATATGCATTCACACACACACACACACACACACACACACACACGCGCACTGTACCTCTCGGGGGTAACCCCTCTCACCAGGCTATGACTTTTCCCCCCTTTCCGAGGGACGAGGAGAGGCCAAGTAGTTACACGTCTGCAGTGCCTCTGAGCGTGACCGGAAATATATATGTATATATATATATATAATATATTATATATTATATATTATATATTATATATTATATATTATATATTATATATTATATATTATATATTATATATTATATATAGTTTCGAGATTTTTTATAATATTTTCTAGATCTTACTTTTAGAAATTCAAAGGACCCCAATTCCAGTACTGAAATAGGTTCTGTCAATCTGATTGTATCGGCTTTATGGTGCAGACTTGCAGTCACTCGCCGTCTATGCAAAAACGTTTCCAATTCAAATTGTCGATTCAAAGTAAAAAGGTGGTAAAAATTTGTATTTTACATTCTTGGATTGCGATATTCAAATCTAGAAATTTATAGTGCTTTAAGAAAAATAAAATTTCAGGCTTATATCAGGTATATTTGAAGTTACGACTTCGGACCATTAAGTTTTGAAATATATTTGCTTTCTACTCGACCCCATTTTTGCATTTACAGAAACCGAGATTTATATATTTTAGCTGTGAATCAGTTATTTGGTTGCAAATTAGGTAATATACACTTACATACATACATACATACATACATTGGTTTGTTATAATTTTAATGATTTATGAGTATATATTAGCCAAATGTTTATTGTATTAATTTAGCATTAAAATCCATATTTGTAGAAACGGTATTCTAGCTTTGCAGAAGTCTCGTTACGAAGGTAATTTTCTATTTCTCTCATCCTTTACATTCAGATCTCCCTGGATAATTCTTTCCTGATCGTAATACTAGACAGGCAGTTAATTTTAATACCCAGGCCTTCTCCATCATGAGGCTCAATACTACACAGTATTCTAGAAGTTTTATTCCAGCTGTTACCAAGTTGTGGAATGATCTTCTTAATCGGGTAGTTGAATTAGTAGAACTTCAAAAGTTCAAATTTGGAGCAAATGTTTTTATGTTGACCAGGCTGACATGAGTCTTTTTATAGTTTATATGGGACATATTTGTTTTGATGATGTTACTGTTTTAGAATGATTTATTGTTAACTTGTTCTCATCATTTATTTATTTCCTTATATCCTTTCCTCACTAGGCTATTTTTCCGTGTTGGAGACTTTGGGCTTATAGCATCTTGCTTTTCCAACTAGGGGTATAGCTTGGCTAGTAATAATAATAATAATAATAATAATAATAATAATAATAATAATAATAAAAGAAAATGTTCAAGCTAATATATGGAATTATTTTCCTTGAGGGTATTGCTATTTGAGCTAAACGTTCACATTTTGCTTAAAATCCATAAACAATTATTTTTAATAGAACTTAAACAATATAGAAACTGTTTTATAGTAGTTTGTAAACTATGCAGTCTCTTTAGAAACCTATTGAAGTAATATAGTGTATATAATTCATTGGTAAAATCTCTACGTTCTGAATCATTTCGATTAAAAAAATCCCAGCTGGTAAACCTTATTGGAAATGATACTTTCATAACATATAGAACAAATAAGTTTTTTCTGGTCTGGAATAGACAGTTTTGTGTGTGTGTGTGTGTGTGTGTGTGTGTGTGTGTGTGTGTGGAAAATACACAAAAGTAATTTTTCTCTTTTCTGGAAAAAATGAAAGTAATTTTTTCAGTTCTGTTCAATTAAAAGTATTTTTTTTTCTTCTGTTCAAATAAAAGTATATTTTTTTCTATATTCTGAAAAAATTAAGTTATTTTTTCCTCCGGAAAAACAAATATATATATAGTTAATGTTTTTCTCCTGGGGAAAAAAAATAAAAGTTAAATTTATCTCCTGGAGAAAGAAATAAGCAAATTTTATTTCCTGGAAAGAATAAGTAAATTTTATCTCCGGAAAAAATGTGAATTTTTTTTCTCGTGGAAAAAATAAAGGTAAATTTTATTTTTCTTCTGGATTAAATAAGTCATTTTTTTTCTCTCTTCTGGAAGAAATAAAAACAATTTCTTCCTCTATTCTGCATGATGTTAAACTCGCAGGAAGCCTCCGTGAATATTCTCTCCTTGAAAATAATAGCTCCGCCATTAACTGAATGGGAATAATGGCCACGGTATTTAAACCTTTCAAAGGGGGAGAAAATACACCTGGCAAATAAAACCATTCCCTTTCGCCTTTCTACCGTCAAAGTGTTGGCTGGGGCGGGCGATCTCGGCTCCCAATTCCAGCAATTATTATTTTATCCCACCGTCCCAATTCCGCCCCCTTATATCATCATTTTAGTTTTCTCTCGCGCTTTCGTTTCTCTCTCTCCCTAAATTACATTTTGCCCAATTTCCTGCCTTCAGAAATGTACGAGTCTCTCTCTCTCTCTCTCTCTCTCTCTCTCTCTCTCTCTCTCTCTCTCTCTCTCTCTCTCTCTCCAACCCTTTTGTGAGTCTCTCTCTCTCCAACCCTTTTGTGAGTCCTCTCTCTCTCCAACCCTTTTGTGAGTCTCTCTCTCTCCAACCCTTTTGTGAGTGTCTCTCTCTCCAACCCTTCTCTCTCTCTCTCTCTCTCTCTCTCTCTCTCTCTCTCTCTCCTCTCTCTCTCTCTCTCTCTCTCTTCAACCCTTTTGTGTGTGTCTCTCCACCCTTCTCTCTCTCTCTCTCTCTCTCTCTCTCTCTCTCTCTCTCTCTCTCTCTCTCTCTCCTCTCTCTCTCCAACCCTTTTGTGTTTCTATTACTTCCTTTCTATTTCCTTCCGCTCCTTTTCTCCGTTCTCCCCTCCCGTTCATGAGATCAGGCTGAAAAGAAAAAAAAATCCTTTTCGATATGTTTTGTTCAGTTCGAGATTAATTTAGGCATTTTTTTGTGTGGGGTCCATCTTGCATATTTGTTCTTTCTGAAGTTTCAATTTACTCTATATAAGTGACGAGAGGGAAGCTTGGCAATATTGTCATGTAATGGTAGATTTTTTTATGGGGTTTCACTAATGGGAAAATCTCTCTCTCTCTCTCTCTCTCTCTCTCTCTCTCTCTCTCTCTCTCTCCTCTCTCTCTCTCTCTCTCTCTCTTCCCCGCTTAATCACTTGAGCATTATCTGATTTTGTTACTTTTCAGTTTTTGGTTCACTTCTATATCTGACACTATATCTGAATCTCCAGAGTATATGGAATAAGGAAAAACCCTGATTTCAGTCAGTAATGATTCTAACATTAGTATTAACGATTACACTGCACTGGTGATAGAATTAAGATAACTTTATCTTAAAGGAGGTTCGTGCGTATAACGAGTTGTTAGGTGAATCTCCAGTGTATTCTATAAGTAATTATAATTCCCTTTTAAAGAATGATTTATATAATGTAATTCTAATCTCAATGTAGAAAAAGTAACGGCCAGACTCCTCGGGTAAAGATTTCTGCTTTTCCCTGCATTATTTCCGAATTTCGGATTGCAGAATTCGTCTTTAAGCTGTTCTCCAACTAACCTCCGTTCGTTTATCCCCATAACCAATTTAACCACCTAAATTGGGCTTTTATTTGTTGACACACATGACCCCCTTTTTCCGATTGCCCTGACTTTCCCCCTTTTCAAAATTCCCTCGCGAGTCCGATGAAGCGAAACGATTGCATTTCGTCTCTTTACCTAACATTTTTAGCTATTAATTTTTTTCTCGTCTTCATCTCTCAATGGAGTAGCGAATCAATATGGACTTCTCCGCTATATCCGTGAGTTTCGCTATTACCATCGTTATTGGTTTAAAGATTTAAAGGCTGCTCATGAATGGCAGAGGCAAGGGACAGTGACATTGCTAAAGTTTTGTTAAAGTTTTTATAGTTTATTTTGGAAATATTTATTTTAATGTTACTGTTCTAAAAATATTTAATTTTTCCTTTTTTTTCCTTTCCTCACTAGGCTATTTTCCCTGTTGGAGCCTCTGGGCTTATTGCATCCTGCTTTTCTAACTTGGGTTGTAGCGTAGCAATCAATAATAATAATAATAATAATAATAATAATAATAATAATAATAATAATAATAATAATAATGGCGTAGAAACTGAGCATATATACATATGATCAGCGACCAAGCCTCCTCTTCACCTAAGTTAGGACTAAGTTGGGCCAGGCAAGGGCTGCTGATGACTCAGCAGATACATATAGGCTCCCTAAACCCCCAATCCTTAGCTCACAAGGTTGGTGAGGTTGCAGCGACCAAAATGAACAAACGAATTTGAGCGGGACTCGAACCCCAGTCTTGTCGTTCACCAATCAGGGACGTTGCCACATCGGCCACCACAACCCTAAATAAAGTAGGATGGTTAATGTAATCTTGTATTGCATAACGGATTTCTTGGATATATCCCGGCGGTTTCTCTTTTCTTTCTTTCTTTCTCTTTCTTTCATTCTTTCTTTCATTCTTTCTTTTTCTCATTGTTTCTTCCTCTCATTCTCTCTCTTGATCGTGGCCCAAGGGAATGTATCACACGAACTGAGCTCAGTCTAAATTTCTCATTAACTAAAAGAGCAATTTACAAAACTTGATGGTTACACATATGGACATTTTAAAAGAAATTTGGAAGTCATAAAAAATAATTTGTCGTTGAATATGTCTGTAACAAATTATTTTAGATCGATTGTGCTCAGCAGCCAATATAAATATTAAGAGGGTCTGGGTATTTGCTCTAAATTTAAAGTGGTAGGAAATAAATTTAATAAAAATATAATCTTTCTCTCGTTCTTTCTTGTTCTGCGAATGTACTTGTCTATACCTTTATGGCATGTTTGTTTTTTCTTTTTTTTTTGAGTTGAGTTGACGGCCTGTGATGGTGTAGTCGAATTGCTTAAAATGTTATTCTTTTATAAGCCGTTGATAAAAAAAAAAAAAATATTTTCCCCGAAAATAAGGGGAAAGGTGCTTGCCCAGCAAGATTATCAATAGCACATGGAGATTTGGAGCACTTGGGCATTTAGCATATTGCTTTTCCAACTAGGGTTGTAGCTTAGCTAGTAGTAGTAATAATAATAATAATAATAATAATAATAATAATAATAATAATAATAATAATAATCACTTCGCTGTATTGTATTTTATTTTGAGTAGGAACTCGCATCTCCAATCCCTTCTCATATAGTCTTTCCCTTTTTGAATAAATCTCATATTTTGTCCCCCAAAGAATTTTTTTTTGGGGGGAAGGGGGGGAGTAGGACCTTCTCTTTGTCTCCTCCTCCTTCTATCTCGTCCTTTCTGCGGGGAGGCAGCGTCCATCATTCGATTTGCGCCCAGCCTCCTATGAAACATCTTATTACTCCTAGAATTTTCCTCATTTGGACGTTATCAGAAAGTCTATGCATTTGCAATGCATCTAATATTTCCATATTCCACGTATTCCAGTTCATATAATATGTATTTCTTTTTTTATGGGGAAGATATTTGCATGTTGTAAAACAAATTTTTCATCGGATAATTTTTCATAAATGGAAATTTACATTTTTTTGATCTGCAAAATTTTTATCTTTTTTTTTTTTTTAGTAGGATAAGATAGATGATTTGAATTGTGAAATTTCTCCTTTGAAACAAATTTTGTTTTTATCGTTATTGTCGCTCCTATGAAATACAAGAGTTTTCATCATCGTAAGTGTTTAGTGAACATTTTTGTATTGATGATTCGTTGTCCACCGCAGTAATATTTAAATTTTGTATTATACAAATATTGAATTAAAAGCTCAAAAATAGAGACGACGGGTGAAATCTAACCGAGGCCCTTTACGTCAATAGGCGTCGGAGATGATGATGATGATGATTATACAAATCAAATCAATTTTAGAGTATTCATAAAGTTTTCATAGGTGGGTTCGTTTAGTATTCATAGATATTTGAATAAAGGCTATCACTATTAATTCATATTGATGATCTTAAGAAACACATTTTGTTTAATTCCTCTACAGTTGCTCTTAATAACAGGTTAAATGTTTGACATTGTTAAGGTTTTTATTCCCGTTAAAAAATTAGTTATACTAGAAGAATTATTTATGACTTAACAGTTAAAACCCATGTGTTGTAATCATACCAACCTGATCAAACTTGAAAGTTTCTTTGGTCGCTACAACCTTACCATCACTGTGAGCTATGGATGGGGGGGGGGGGGGGGGGGCTAAAGGTCTATCTGAATAGTCATCAGCAGCCATTGCCTGGCCCTCCTGGGTCCTAGCTTGAGTGGAGAGGGGGCTTGGGCTCTGATCATAATGTACATATGGTCAGTCTCTAGGGTATTGTCCTTGTTGCTAGGGCAATGTCACTGTCACTTGCCTCTGCCATTCATGAGCGACCTTTAAATATGTACAGAAGTGTCAATGTGACCTAGCCTCCAAATAGCCGAATGTGATATCAGTTATGTATCGTCTCGGGTGGCATATGCCCGAAACTTGACTTCGAACGGGGAATTCTTATAAAAAAGGAATTTTCCCTAAAATTTCTGTTTCGTAGGCAGAGTAAAATGACTTATATATATACTGTATATATATATATATATATATATATATATATATATATATATATATATATATATATATATATATATATATATATGTATATATATATACATATATATATATATATATATATATATATATGTATATATATACATATATATACATATATATATATATATATATATATATATATATATATATATATATATATATATATATATAAAGATATAATATCTATATATATATATATATATATATATATATATATATATATCTATCTATATCTCTATCTATCTATATATATATATAGATAGATAGATATATATATATATATATATATATATATATATATATATATATATATATATATATATATATATATATATATGCATGTGTTTGTGGGCGCACGATGTGTGCACATATGCATATATACAAACATGTACGCGTAGTTTTTCAAAAAACGCCAAACAATTATTTTTATTTTTTTAGTAATTTGTTCCTTTTTTCATCACGCGTTCCTTTTCTGACATCTCAGCATCCAGACGTTCTCCGCAGATTTCTGAGGTGGGATCAGCGGAGCAGTAAGAGTTTTTTTCTTTTTTCCTTTTTTTTTCTCTCCTTGGTGTGTGACCTTACGCGAAGTCTTATTTGAGAATCGAATTTTTGACTTATGGTTCAGTTGCTATCAACGGCTCAGAAGAAGTGAGGTGCACCAAGATGCTGTTCGGGTTGCAGAGAGGGTTCTTGCAATATTTGATGGGGAGAGAAATCGAGGCAAATAAGTTATGTGGTCGGTGTATGGATGGTTTCATTTTACAGGAAAGCAATCAGTTATTACCTACAGTGTTTTTAAGCGCAAATTTGACTCTTTAAGAAGTTATTATTATTATTATTATTATTATTATTATCATTATTATTATTATAATATTTGTTATTATTATTATTATTATTATTATTATTATTATTATTATTATTATTATTATTATTATTATTATTATTGTTATTGTTATTATTATTACCTCCGTCAACGAAGTTGAAGAGAAGGTTAAGTGTTCGCCTGTGTTTATCCGTTTGTTTGCGTGTGACCAACTTCCTGGCCAGAATTTGAGTAATTGTTATGTTGGGACCTAGAAGTGGTTCAATTTTGAAAATCCTAGGTCAAGGGTCACGGTCGAGAAATATACTGCCGTGGCAGAGGTCTGCGCTCTACTGAGTTGCCCCTATAGTGACTGTATTATTATTATTATTATTATTATTATTATTATTATTATTATTATTATTATTATTTTATTATCATTATTATTATTGTTGTTGTTATTATTATCATTATTATTTTATTATTGTTATTATTTTAATATTATTATTTTATTATTATTATTATTATTATTATTATTATTATTATTATTATTATTATTATTATTATTATTATTATTATACTCCAAAACAATCAACACCTTCCGACACAGCCCCAGGAGGCATCGCAATGACCGACAAAATATATTTCTAAAACTGATCATGGATTTAGAATTTGGGGTTTTGTTGAAGAGAGGTGATTGTTTTCCTTAAAGATAATAACCATTTCATCATATTCATTAATGATTTCAGTTGTTCAGAGTTTCTATATTTAGTAACACTCAGGTTCTGTAAAAGGTGATACTTTACGAATCCTAAATATTGTAAATTTGTTTAGTTCATGAATAGTAATAATTGAAAGTTACATTATGGCAGACATATTTCATTGGTCACTAATTTTAAAGTTTATTATCTACTTAATTGTGTAAATTAGCTTTAGAATGCTTATAAAATAAGTAGCCCTAATGATATTGTACTGAATTTTCCATTTCATTTTACACACATATTGAACATTTTTGATTTTCAACCAAGTGTAGTTCATGAATGTTCTTGTTAAAAAAAACTACAATTCATTCCAAAATTTATCATTTTTATCATGACGCCCTCGCTCTCTATTTCGGGTGTCACTCTTATTCATTGCCCCTGGGATAGGCTCGTAATGCTCGTTGCAAGTTTCTGCAAGGAGTTTTCTTTATAAAGGTCTCTTAGCTTAAAACGAGCAATTTTTTTTTTTTGTCTTCGGTCTGGCTTGAGGTAGAAGGGTGTTGTTGTTGCTGACCTATTCATGTTTAGAAGGGGAAATTAGAATGAGATTTCGGCAATTCATCAGATTTATACAGTATGATAGAGCACGATAACTGAACTTGTGTGAGTTCCTAATTTGTGAGAAGTTTCATATTTTTATAAGCATTAAAAATTTTATTTTGTGCCTCCGCCAACGAAGTTGGAAGGAGGTTATGTTTTACCTCCTGTTTGTGTGTGTGTTCATGTGTGTGTGTTTGTTTGTGAACTGTTTCCTGACCACAATTTTGTGTGTGTTTGTTTGTGAACAGCTTCCTGACCACAATTTGAATCGTAGAGTAATGAAACTTGTAGGGACTAGCTGTTATGACTAAAGCTGGAAATGATTAAATTTTGGAAGGTTAAGGTCAAGGTCACGGCCAAGAAAACTGTCCAATTCACGTAATCAGCCATAAGTTTAGACATCGTTGTGTCACAGAGACTTCAAACTTGGTTCATATTTTAGTGTATGAAAATCCACGCCAACTAATACATGTTAAGGTCAAAGGTCAAGGTCGAGAAATAAGCTGCCGCGGCTGAGGTCTGCGCTTTACTATGTATCCCTCTAAAGTTTTCAAATATTTCAGCAAGATACTAAAAATTATAAGGGACATAGTTTGTGCCGTGAACTTCCCATTACACTCGGTTTTTATGTCAGATTCTAATACCAATCTCATACCAATTCACTTTATGAAAACCTCTCATTTCCTGCACGCGACATGAATTATAGGTCGTTTGCTCAGCCGTAATTACGTAGTTATACGAAATTTCCGTCTTATTTTTTTCCCTTTTTAATTAAAACGCCCCGAGTTTTATCATACTTGAATTTCACTGAAAGAATTCAGGCCCTCGTCATTTATCCTGACTTTAAACTCTTTGATTTATTCCTGATATTTTGCGTATATTGTCAGGTGTGTTTTTCATTTGTCGTTAGAATTTAGCAATGAGAAATAGACGCAATTCGCATATATATATATATATATATATATATATATATATATATATATATATATATGTATATGTATATGTATATATATGTATATGTATATGTATATATATATATATATATATATATATATATATATATATATATATATATATATATGTATATGTATATGTATATATGTATATGTATAATTTTTAACAACGAACAAAAACCATTCTTTTGAAGTGCTTAGTTTTAGGATATATACTATTTCACCACTCTAATTTAAGATTGTGGTGGCCGATATGGTAACGTCCCTGACTGGTGAACGCCAGATGGGGTTACAGTCCCGCTCAAACTCGTTAGTTTCTTTGGTCGTTGCAACCTCACCATCCTTGTGAGCTTAGGATGGGGATTTTGGGGGAGCCTATAAGTCTATATGCTGAGTCATCGGGAGCCATTTCCTGGCCCTCCTTGGTCCTAGCTTGGGTGGAGAGGGGGCTTGGGCCCTGGGTGCTGATCATGTGTGTATATGATTAGTCTCTAGGACATTGTCCTGCTCGATAGGGAACTGTCACTGTCCCTTGCCATTGCCATTCATGAGCGACCTTTAAACCTTCAATTGCTGATTTTTATTTTAATATTGGATGAAAACGTCATACATTTTTAAATTAACCATTTGCAGTGTTTGGAAGTGGTTTAAAAAAAAAAAAAAAAAACGAAAACTTTACCTAAAGTGCGTAGGTAACCTACATTTAGAAATTAATTACCTAAAGGCTTAAGATTTTTCTAGAAACCTCCTGTACTTTTTTACAATTATAATGTTTTTATTTTGATTTTTATTTTCTACTGAACATGTGTTATTTAGAAATAACATGTTCAGTAGAAAATAAAAATCAAAACTATTTCGACTTTTAACATATTTAAAGGGCTTTTCCGCATTGCCTTAATTTATTTTATATCATACATCCACATAATCTCAAGATTTAGATATTTTAGTTTTTATTTTCTACTGTGTAGATATTATGATAACTATTTCGAGTTTTAACATATTTAAAGGATTATATTCAGCTTTGCACCGACTACCTTCATTTATTTTATATCATACATCCATATAATCTCCAGATTTGGATATATTTTCATATACCTTGTGAAAGATAAAAATATTTTTCTTCTTTGCACTTACTCTTAGTAAGTCACGAGTTTTGTCTATGAAATTTTCTTCGCCTTATCTTAAAGGTAGAGTGAGTAAATATTAATAGATGGATATCAGGGTGTTGGAATAATTTAAAGTTTTATGCAGTCTTTTCAGTAATTGAAAATGTTATGCTGTCTGTTTGGGTAATTAAAGTATGGTGTAAAATGGAAAATGAAACATCTAAGTATCTTTTTAACTATTATTAGATAGTGCTGGTTTTATGATTGTTTGTTTAACAATGCAAAAATATTTACACCTAACCTCTGAGTATTACAAATGCTATATTAATTTTACGTTAGAGATGTCTACGCCACTGTTAAAAAAAGGTAATTTTAATCGGAAATTCTCCGTAGAAAATAAACTGATCTCAGCCGTATTTCAGTAAAATACAGGCGACCGTAATTTTTACCCTACTATGTTGTTATCTTTTACGGGTTGGTGACCGTAATATCACTCCTTAACGTCAATATATCCATTTTTTAAAATGGTAAATGCCTGGCAACATTTATTCCAAGATTTTTACCGTTTTTTACGGCAATTTTTTAACAGTGCGTATCAAGTAAAAATTTAAAACCAAGAAGATACATTTGAGTTCATTTCTTTATGGATCAAAGAATATCTGCCTTCAAGAAATACAGGTATCCGTGTTTTACTGCAAGCCAGTTGAACGTGAGCTAACGACCCTTGACATCCAAAAGGGACTTGCAAGCAAGAAATACCTTCGCATAGAAAGTGACGGATGAGGTTCGTTGAATGCAATAACATGGGATAGAAAAGCAACTATTTCTGCTGAACAAAATGAAGACTTCAATTTCCATAAATGTCAGATTTTCAATAGTTTGAAATAGATTTTTGTGTATATTATTGTAGATTTTTTTGCAATCATTGTTTTCTATGAACCTTAAATATTAGCAAAAGGAAAATGAAAAAAAAAAAAAAAGTAACTTGTCCCTTGACGAGCATTAATGGAAAGTATGTTCGTCAAAGGATTTTCAAGTTGCTTGTGCGAAAAATAAATATCAGTATTGAAATATGCGATTGTAAACATCATCGGTTAATGGGGACTTGAAATAGGTCCAGGTAGATTAGGAGTACCATAATTTCATAGCAATTTAAAACATTCTTTAAAACTGTAATTGCAAAAGCATCTTGGCTTTTTAAGGATATGCCACTTTTGAAAATATTGAGAATACCTTTCTTAACGAATCAGACTGACATTGTTTGCAAGGGAAATATGTGTGAATGAATTATATACACAAGATAAGTTATTCGTGACTTTTATTCAGATTTTTTGTTTACATACATACATGAATACATACGTGTATATATGTATGTTTCCTTGTAAATCACTTGAACATTCATTGATAGTTGATGCTAATTGCAATCCCATCCCAAAATAAGAGCTAGAAGCAAATTACTCGTGTTTGTACGTGCGTACATGTGCGTTCGTACCCGGGCGTACTTTCATTCCCTGGTCGGCCTAAAGAAAGTTCTTTTGCTTTACACTTCAAAAATTCCATTAAATAAAACAGTAAATGCTTGGCAAGATTTATTCAGAGATTTTTTACAGTTTTAAAAACGGATATATTGACGTAAAGTAGTGATATTACGGCCACCAATCTGTAAAAGATAAAAACAAATACAGTAAAATTACGGTCGCCTATATTTGCTTAAATACGGCTGAGAACAGTATATTCTATATGGAGAATTTCCAATTAAAATTACGGTATTTTTTTAGCAGTGTATTATTACCTTAAAGCTTTTATGTGTACTTTCCAAAATAATCATATCCTTTTGAGCCCTTCGCATTCATGTTTCATTTGTATAAGCCCTTAATGACCCTTGAGCTTCGTAAAGGCATTTCCCCTTTTGCGCAACGTAATATTTCCTTGTTATCTAGGGTGTAACAAGGTCCATTCTATATACCTTAGGGTGTGTAACACTTGAGTAGAAAGACCCATAAGAGTCTCGCTTTCTCTTTCATTCAATGGGCCGTACCTCCGTCGTTTCCTTTTCCTGGCGTCCACAAGGTTCCAGTTCATTCCAGTGTCCTATGATGGCCCTTTGAAACAGTTTTCTCGTCATATCCCAAATTTTCAAGTCTTGCACAATGAGAGAGAGAGAGAGAGAGAGAGAGAGAGAGAGAGAGAGAGAGAGAGAGTCTCTGATGCCTGGAGGGATTAAAGGTTAGTGAAAACAAAAATTGTCCTGGTCTTAAAAATAGACATTATTTCTAGGGTGTAGTCAGATTTTTGGGGTCTGCCCCAAAAGGGAGATTCTCAAAATGTTCATATCGATCGAAGGAAGTGGAGAAATGGGAGATGAGAACATAATGGATAAAGTTGGGCGATTTCCGAAGGATTGGGAGATGGAAGAGAACGGAAACTGAATGAAGAAAAAAAAGGAAAAAAAGAAAAAGGGGAAAAAAAGAAAAAGGGTTTAACAAAAGGGAGGGGGCGAGTGTTAAGAACTTGCTGAATGGGGAGGATGAAGAAATGGGAGCTGTAATATGATTGTCTCGTGTTCTCGAAGTCGCAGAGAAATTTTCTTTTGGAATCGAATGGGGGAATGGAATAGCGGGGGCTGGGGGTTGGGGGGGGGGAGCTTTGGTGAATTCAGAGCCTAACTATTGCTGACGAGTATACATTCGAACTGATTTTAAGGGGAAGTAATTTATTGGCGTCTCGTTAATTTTTCAAAGTCATGTCATGGAATTTTACTACTGATCTTTTTTTTTTTTTTCTGTATTAGATGGATGTCATATTTTTATGATTATCTTACTCTATTTAATATTTTCTTTCTTACCTTCGAATTAAAGTTTTTTTTTTCCAAGTCATGTCATCAAATTTAACTATCAATCTTTTTGGATTTTGATATTAGATGAATGTCATGTTATGATTTTCTTACTCTATTTTATCTTTTATTTCATACTTTTTGGATCCGTATTTTTTTCCAAGTCATGTCATTAAATTTTACTGATAATCTTTTTCGCATTATATATTTTTTCAATTGAGAAGAATGTTACAGAGTTATGATTATCTTACTCTATTTTATCTTTTTTATCTTTCATACATTTCAGTTCCAATTACTTTCTAAATCTTCTCTTTAAACAATATTTTTAGATATGTTAAGAGATATGTTACTTGGATTGTCCTATCTGTCTTTACACGAGCACATTGCTACCAGTTTATATTCATATCAAGGTATCTAGCTACTTGTCTGTCTGCCTGTATAGATTGCCTTACCTTGTGTAAGACACGGGCTCTTGCCTTAGGGCAGCCCAGAAAAGAATGTAATTTGAATTGGAGAGCGTTATATATGTATAAATGAACTTGTAACGTGAATAGGGTATTAGCTACTTGATTGTTTCTGTACGCAGATCAACTAAAAGAAATCATGAACACCTTCCATTGTACAATCCAATATTAGCACAAGAGGAGACTGAACAATCTGATTCGAATTTTTACCTCCGCCAATGAAGTTGGAAGGATGTTATGTTTTACCTCCCTGTTTGCGTATGTGTTTGTGAACAGCTTTCTGGCAACAATTTTAATCGTGGAGTAATGAAACTTACAGGGATTAACTGGTTTGTAAAAAGCTGGAAATTATTAAATTTTGGAAGGTCAAGGACATGGTCAAGCAAAATGTCCAATTCACACAATCAGCCATAAGTTTGGACATCGTTGTCGCAGAGACTTCAAACTTTATTCATATTTGAGTGTATGATAATCCACACCAATTAATACATGTTAAGATCAAAGGTCAAGGTCGTACAAAGTGTCGAGAAATAAGCTACCGCGGCGGAGGTCTGCGCTTTTCTGATTGCCTCTCTAGTTATCATTATTATAATGGTCAGGTAAAATGGAAGTGGAGTGTGGGAAAGTAAAGTAAACAGTATATTCCAATAAAAAAAATTCATGATTTTTTTTCTGATTCAGGTTTAACTGTAAAGTTGCCATTTTTGAAGTGGATTGTGATTTATCCATCATTGCATCTCACGCTGCAATTTAAAATAAGTCACTTGTCAGAAAAAAAAAGCTTTTTTGTTTACTTCTGTTAAAGAATATAAATGCAAACCGTAGCTATATACTGGAATTTTTCATTTATATCATCAGCTTTACTGCCCTTTTTTATGAGGGGCCCCTTTTTTTTCATTGATCGGTGTACTAACGAA
>NC_090752.1:15497822-15500322 GCF_036898095.1 Palaemon carinicauda
ATAACAAAGTAGGCTAAAAATTACGGTCGCCTGTATTTTACTGAAATGCAGCTGAGAAGAGTATATTTTTTACGGAGAATTTCTGATTTAAATTACTATTTTTTTAAGGTGTAGCTTATCACATCTGCTTAAAACCTATATGACCCTCGGATGGTATGTATTGTTTGCAAATCGTGTTGCGTGTTATCAAGGTACCTAAAGGATGCGGTATTCAGTCCATTAAGCTGCGTTGAGGATGCAACGTTCCATCCTGTGGACAGAAATTGGTTTGGTCCGTCGAATTCCTCCTTCGCCCATCCCAGGAATATTGTTCAGATTGAGATTACTAAATCAGAGATATTAAAAGATTTTTTTTTTTGTCGTTATTCTATTAATATTTGTCGTATTTCAATTAAATAACGATTCGTAACCAACTTTATTTACTTTTGAAAGTGGTTGATATTGATTGATTGATTTAAAGTTTTCTGACATTTGAGGTCATTGACGCTTTTTTTTTTCTTAAAGAAATAAAGCGTCACAGAATATATAGAAATGGACTTGGAGTCGAGACTTAGTAATTATAACTGATGAATGCGATCAGTAAAGTGAAATTTTTAGTTTGGAATTGCAATATTGAATTGAATATTGGAACAGTCGGGTTATTGGTAGAGGCAGAAATTCATTCATGCTGAATGCTTTCAAGTATTGCATGCCAGTGACCATATTGCACGAGATGAGGCGTGTTTCCATGCCAAATGGACCTCTACGACTTTGGTTTTTCTGTCACTGTTAAAAATTTGCCGTCAAAAAAACGGTAAAAATCCTCGAATGTTGCCGGGCATTTACCGTTTTAAAAACGGATATATTGACGTTAATGAGTGATATTACGGTCACTAACCCGTAAAAGATAATAACAAAGTAGGGTAAAAAAAATGGTAAAAATCCTGGAATAAATGTTGCCAGGCATTTGCCGTTTTAAAAACTGATGTATTGACGTCAACGAGTTATATTACGGTCACTAACCCGTAAAAGATAATAACAAAGTAGGGTAAAAATAACGGTCGCCTGTATTTTAATGAAATACGGCTGAGAACAGTATAGTTTTACGGAAATTTTCACATTAAAAATACGTTTTTTTTTAACTGTGTATCGGATTGATATTATGTTGGTGTCCATTTAGCAAGTGAGCTGTGCCATATTTTTTTATGGTAATCGTTCGTTCATAACGGTAATAAATGCAGTTTTAAGAAAAGTCGTTTAACATGATTCTTTCGTAATGCGTAGAACAGTCGGAGATGGTGGAGAAGGATATGGCTGGATTGGTGATAGGAATTTAGCAGACCTAGAGTATGCTGATGATACTGTCCTTGTTAGCAGAACACCACAGGATTTGGAATGTTTGCTTACCAGAATGCATGAACTATTATACGAGGTTGGGCTCAAGATAAATAGAAGAAAGACAGAGATGATGAAAACGGAGTATGCAATGGGAGATGAAATATCATTGGAAGGAGAAAGATTTAACAAGGTAGAATTATTCAAGTATTTAGGAACTATGATCTCCAATACAATGTCTTTAGAATTAGAGTTTAGTGAAAGATTAAAAACAAAAAGAATCAGACAATGGCTAGGTTAAGTAAAATTTGGAAATCAAATCTCCTGAAATTACATATAAAAATCAGACTTAATATCAGTTTAGCGAGATCGGTGTTACTATATGGACATGAGTCATGGTATGACAATGAAACAGTCTCCGATAGATTTAGTAGATTTAAGAATAAAGTCCCCAGAAGGATATTGGGAGTTAAATGGCAGGACAGGATTAGAAATGAAACTATAAGAGGGATTACTCGAGTACCATATGTGGAGGAGATCATGATGAGGGGTAGATGGAGATGGTTTGGGCATGCTCTTCGCACTCCCAAAGAGAGATTAGTTCACCAAACGTTCAGCTGCGCTCCACAAGTCGCCAGAAGAGTTGAAAGACCCAGACCTACATGGCTGAGGGCTATGAAGTACGAAGTAGATGATGATGAATGGAAAAGTATTCAATTAAAAGCTCAATATAGAGACGACTGGCGAAGTCTAACCAAGGTCCTTTGCGTCAATAGGCGTAGGAGGAGATGATGATGATGATAATCATTAGAACTGACTTCATAGCAAAACTATCAGAATCCTGAGATTTACAGATACAAATTTTATTCGGATACGTTATGTAGAGAGGAAAAACTTATGAAATCGGTACTCCTAAGTCACGGATGCTTCTTTGAAGGAAATACTATCAAATTAGCTAACGAATATGATTAAGAGGATAAATTAATACTTTTAAAATGGACCAATAGATGAAAATCTGAAAGTATGGCTAATATGTAATGTGTGTATAGAGTAGCCTATATATATATATATATATATATATATATATATATAATGTGTATATATATATATATAATATATGTATATATGTATATATATATATATATATATATATATATATATATATATATATATATAGTGTGTGTAT
>NC_090752.1:15512822-15522822 GCF_036898095.1 Palaemon carinicauda
ATTCAAATGGAGATAACTTCAAACTTTCGGTAGTTTTTTGACAATTCTCAATCAGTTTCTGCAGTTGATCTTCAACAAGTTTTAACCCACAACTTTGAAATTTAATTTGATGTTATTTATCCAATTTCTGGGCATCGCTCATTCATAAAACGATGTGAAACCAGCCACACTCTCTTCCACATGATTTTAACACCAGGTTCACTTCCGTCATAAAAACGTGGTATTGTACTTAAAAAAAAATAAAGATTAGTCTAATTACCATACATACTGGACACCGTCTAAGTTTCATGGAAATTGATTCTTAAGTTTTTCCTGGTCCATGTATGCGAATTAAAACTTTTTTTATTCAACTACCAAACTTCTCCCTTAACTTTTATAATATATATACACACATGTACACATACTTTTTTCTTTCCTTTTAAAACTCCCACAAGCAACACTATTAAAAATAACCGTAATTTTAATAGGAAAATCCCGGTAAAAATTTACTGTGCTAAGCCGTATTTCAGTAAAATACAAGCGACCGTAATTTCGCCTTACTTTGTTATTATCTTTTACGATTTGGTGACAGTAATATCACTCTTTTACGTCATTATATCCGTTTCTAAAACAGTAAAAATCCTGGAATAAATGTTGCCAGACATTTACCTTTTTTCAATAAATTCAATAAAAAAAATTTACCAGTGAATGATGATCTCGAGAAATCTAATGATTCTTCACATTTACTCATTTATTTTCAATCTCTTTCTGTGTAAGCCAAAGTCAATTCTGAGCAGGTGATTGGTGATCGGCTTCTAATTCATCTTCACACTTCCTTTCCTAATTAGATTGTACTCGGTGTAAAGTTTGTTTCCCCCCGAAAGAAGAAAATCTGAGAGAATAAGTTCAATTAGCAAAGTTTGTAAAGGTTAAAATTGCTTTTCTCCCTCCGTTTAAAACTTTGAAATTGAATCACACTATTTTTTTTTCTGCGTGTTCTTCTCCAACCTTGCACGTCAGTTTTTTTTCTTCTTTCTTCTCAATAAACGTTGATTGGTTTTTCATTCTTTTGTTGTCTATCATTTGAGGGTTAAAATTTTGGGCAGACGAAGGGGTGGATGCAAAGTCTCCAGTGAAGCTAAATATTTACCAAAGGAAAATGACCGAGATTTTTGCCTATTGTTAATGGAGAGAGAGGGAAACCACTTCAATGTTTTTTTAGCGGAATTATTTATGGAAGACAAGTTTACTTTGGGAGAGTTAGGGGAAATTACCGCAATCTTTTTATTTGCGGTTAGTGTATTACAACTTTGAATTGGGGAAATGAATGTCCACAATACACTTGAGATAACTTGATTAACTCAACAGAAATATTTGTTGGCTTCCTTTTTAATTTTTCCCTTTATTACCCCCGCCAATGAAGTTGGAAGGAGCTTATGATTTCTTTCCTGTTTGTATATTGGTAATTTATGTGTGTGTTTGTTTGTGAACAGCTTCCTGACCACAATTTTACTCATAGAGTAATGAAACGTGCAGAGAATAACTGTTTTGTAAAAAGCTGGAAATTATTAAACTTTGGAAGGTCAAGATCAAAGGTCAAGGTCACGGTCAAGCTAAATGTCCAATTCACGTAATCAGGCATAAGTTTGGATATCGTTGTCACAGACTTCAAACTTCCTTCATATTTGAATGTATGAAACTCCACGCCAATGAATACATGATAAGGTTAAAGATCAAGGTCAAGTTCCACCAAAATTTTCGAGAAATAGGCTGCCGTTGCGTAGGTCTGCGCTCTACTGAGTGTCCCTCTAGTTTTGTTCTGTTAACGGGGTTATTAATATTTTATAACCTTATTATTTACATTTTTCAATTTTATTAACACCAAACCAAATAATATGTTATGGAAAAAAAATATTTTCATTAAAGCTAAATAATCAAAATTAAAAGAATAATCTTTTCAAAACGCCTAAAAGTACTTCGTGAACATACCTCTGTAGGTGCTTTCTGAATAACAATACTAAGAATTTGTGATCCCTTGGAATGGGGTTGTAAACTGCTATGTAATTATGACCGGCAACTTCGTCCCAGCGTTGGCCATTTGTTTCAACTCGCTTTAATATTCATTAAGCGAATACAATTTCAATAAACATTTTTCTTTTAAGGAAATTACTTTTTCCAAGTATTGCATTGTAAATTTTACTGTTTTCCTAAAGAATTTCATTGTAATCTCTCTCTCTCTCTCTCTCTCTCTCTCTCTCTCTCTCTCTCTCTCTCTCTCTCTCAAGACGCAACGCTGAGCTCTCACAGCTCATATTATACTGGTGTACCAACCGTGTGTCACATGATCGTACACAGTTCATTTTGTGTATATATTATGCTTGTATCTTCGCTCTCCCTTCGCACTAAAAAGAACCTGAAAAAACATTTCCTGTTGCCTTGAGCTTTTGTATATAAAGGAGAGTGTTCTATAGTAAACTCTCAGTTGCTTGCATCCTGTCTTTGAGTCACAACCTTCTCTCGGCCCATCACACTAATCTGGCCCGGACGAGGAAGGACAAATGGGCTCCCCCTATAATCCAGTATACATTCAATATTAGTCGAGTGTTGTTGGTCGTAGAATATGTGAGAGATATAAAAACTGCTATTATTGCGCCTTTAAATGTATTGTGACGGGCTGAGAGAAGGTTGTGACTCAGACAGGATAAAAGCAACTGAGTGAGTTTATTATAGAACACTCTCCTTTATGTACATAAGCTCAAAGCAACAAGAAATTTCATGTTCAAAAACAGACGCCGTTACAGATGAGAAAAACAAACATGTTTATTCTGGTTCTTTTTAGTGCGAGGGGAGAGCGAAGATACAAGCATAATATATACACAAAATGAACTATGTACGAACGTTTGACACACGGTTGGTACAGTATCCATAAAAAACGGGAGAGCCTTATCGAGGTAATACGCATCCTACCTGGGTATCAGCCGTCTAAAATTATCTCCTAATTATCATAATAAGCAGTCTCTTTAAACGCCTTCTCTAGGAGGATTTTCCTTCTCTTATTCAGGATTTATCCTCAATTATAAGGTTTATGTGAAGTTAGTGGTTCATCTTTGGTTTAAGCTTCATAAACCGATCTGTCAACGTATTATTATTATTATTATTACTAGCCAAGCTACAACCTTAGTTGGAAAAGCAAGATGCTAATAAGCCCAAGGGCTCCAATAGGGAAAAATAGCCCAGTGAGGAAAGGAAATAAGGAAATAAATAAATGATGAGAACAAGTTAACAATAAATCATTCTAAAACAGTAACAACGTTAAAACAGATATGTCCTATATAAACTATTAACAACGCCAAAAACAGCCGATTGTAAGTTGACGTAGACTTATTTGGCACATGTAGAAATGTCATATTGCGACAATTCTCTTTATTTTGGAAACTCACCATTATCATCATCATCTCCTCCTACGCCTATCGACGCAAAGGGCCTCGCTTAGATTTCGCGAGTCGTCTCTATCTTTTAAATCCATACTTCGTCATTCATCACCTACTTCACGCTTCATTGTCCTCAACCATGTTGGCCTGGATCTTCCAACTCTTGTAATGCCGAAACCCAGTTAAATGTTTGCTGAACTAATCTCTCTTGGGGAGTGCGAAGAGTGCCCATCTCCATCTACCCCTCTCTATGATCTCATCCACACATGGCACTCAATTAATCTCTCTTATAGTTTCATTTCGAATCCTGTTCTGCCATATTGGAAACTTAATTCAAATAGTTAAAAATAGCACAATATCATAATAATGTAACTGATTATTTAAATCCCTTATAAGGGGATTATTCTTCTGTCATTTCTCTCCTCGAATGACGCACATGTGAATAATTAGCGGTCCGACTCCTATAATAATTTAGATGGGAAATGTGTTGAATACATGATGATAAATTCATAATGCTTTTCTGTCTTTACCACGTTCTATTTTTGTTTTTGTTTTTTTCGTTCCTGTTGATGATGGCATGGTGTTACTCGTTTAAATAACATTGTGTGGGATTTAAAAAAAAAAAGAAAAAAAAAAAAGCTTTTTAGGAAGAAGTATAAGTTTTAGCAGTAATACAGAGATCACAATTTTATTTTAACCTAAAGAGAAAATGAATTACTGGGATGGTGTATTTAGTGATTGTTAAAGGGTATTCTGACTATACTCAATTTTTTTTAATGAGGCGCTTTTGCACCGACTCGCAGCGGTGCCCTTTTAGCTCGGAAAAGTTTCCAGCTATTTGATTGATTAAAATTATTTTGTCCAACCAATCAGCGATCAGGAAACTTTTCCGAGCTAAAAGGTCACCCCTGCGAGTCGGTGCAAATCTGCCTCACTAAAAAGGATTGACTATAGTAAATATATTTAAGGTAATCATGATTGTTGCAAGCCTGGTGTTAAATCTACCGACAAGGCATCATCGTACGATACACAGAAAAAAATGAATTGATTTGCATTGCAGTCTTTTTCTTTCTTTTTATTTCTTTTTGAATCGTTTGATGATGAAAGAGAAAGCGTCAACAGGTTGTTGCGTTTTTTGTTCGTTTACGCAGGTCTTTGATGAACCAGAGATTCTTTGATTGCGTTAACGTGTGGAGGATAATGGTCTCTCGCAAGATTTTTTTGGAGGCTCTCTTTCATGGGAAATGCTTTAATTTTTTCGAACTGTTCGAAATGTCACTGGTCCCTGGTTCCATTTCACCCCCCCCCCCCAAAAAAAAAAAAGAATAAAAGAAAGCAGTTTGTGCTCGGCTTTAAACGTATGCGTTGGTGTTATTTAACATTTCTGTACTAGAAGGATTCACCTGAGATATTTTAACGCTTTATTCAAACTATTTGCTTAACGAAATCCTTTATAGTGAAAACTTTGACCTCTATGAAAGCCTTGGTTAAAGATCTTTCATGGGAAATGCCTTCATTCTTTCGAACTGTTCGAAATGTCACTGGTCCCTGGTTCCATTCCCCCCCCCCCCAAAAAAAAAAAAACCCTGAGTGTGCTTGCCTTTAAACGTATGCATTGGTGTTATTTAACATTTTTGTACTAGAAGAATTCACGTGAGAGATTTTAACGCTTTATTCAAACTATTTGCTTAACGAACTCCTCCTTTATAGTGAAAACTTTGACCACTATGAAAGCCTTGGTTAAAGATCTTTCATGGGAAATGCTTTCATTCTTCCGAACTGTTCGAAATGTCACTGGTCCCTGGTTCCATTTCAAAAAAAAAAAAAAAAAAAAAAGAAAAAAAAAATATATATATAATAAATAAATAAATATATAAAAGAGAAAGCTGAGTATTTGACTTTAAACGTATGGTTTGGATTATTTAGCATTTCTCTACTAGAAGGATTCACGTGATAGATTTTAATGCTTTATTCAAACTATTTGCTTAACCAACTCCTCCTTTACAGTGATAACTTTGACCACTCTGAAAGCCTTGGTTAAAGATCTTTCATGGGAAATGCGTTCATTCTTTCATTCCGTTCGAAATGTCACTGGTCCCTGGTTCTATTCCCCCCCCCCACAAAAAAAAAAAAAAAAAAAAAAAGCTTGGTGTGCTTGCCTTTAAACGTATGTGTTGGTGTTATGTAGCATTTCTGTACTAGAAGGATTCACGTGAGAGATTTTAAAGTTTTATTCAAACTATTTGCTTAACGAAATCCTTTATAGTGAAAACTTTGACCACTATAAAAGCCTTGGTTAAAGATCTTTCATGGGAAATGCCTTCATTCTTTCAAACTGTTCGAAATGTCACTGGTCCCTGGTTCCATTCCCCCCACCCCACCCCCCAGAAAAAAAAACCCTGAGTGTGCTTGCCTTTAAACGTATACATTGGTGTAATTTAACATTTCTGTACTAGAATGATTAACGTGAGAGATTTTAACGCTTTATTCAAACTATTTGCTTAACCAACTCCTCCTTTATAATGAAAACTTTGACCACTCTGAAAGCCTTGGTTAAAGATCTTTCATGGGAAATGCTTTCATTTCGTTCGAAATGTCACTGGTCCCTGGTTGGAAAAAAAAAATAAAGCTTTGTGTGCTTGCCTTTAAACATAAGTGTTGGTGTTATATAGCATTTATGTACTAGAAGGATTCACGTGAGATATTTTAAAGTTTTAATCAAACTATTTGCTTAACGAAATTCTTTAAAGTGAAAACTTTGACCACTATGAAAGCCTTGGTTAAAGATATTTCATGGGAAATGTTTTCATTCTTTCGAACTGTTACTGGTCCCTAGTTCCATTTCCGAAAGAAAGCTGCGTGGTCTTGCCTTTAATCGTATGCATGGAAGTTACTTAGCATTTCTGTACTAGGAGGATTCACGTAAGAGATTTTAACGCTTTATTCAAATTATTCGCTTAACCAACTCCTCTTTTATAGTGAAAATTTTGACCACTCGGAAAGCCTTAGTTTAAGATAGGGGCAAAGATTTTATTATTATTATTATTATTATTATTATTATTATTATTATTATTATTAGCCAAGCTACAAACCTTTTTGGAAAAGCAAGATGCTAAAAGCCCAAGGGCTCCAACAGGGTAAAATAGCCCAGAAAAGAAAGGAAATAAGGAAATAAATAAGCCCCCTCTTCACCGAAGCTAGGACCAAGGAGGGCTAGGCAATGGCTGCTGAGGACTCGGCTGTTAGGCCTATAGACTACCCCCAAATCCCTAATCCTTAACTCAAAGGGATTACTTTAAATTTTTTTGCAGCGTTCCTTTGTCCACTATCATTGAATAAACATAATTTTCGTGACAGTAGAAATATTGTCAAAATAGACGTGTGTCTTTTAACATGACATAAATCTGAAATGGGTACTTGGTACTCCATTATTATTATTATTATTACTAGCCAAGCTACAACCCTTGTTGGAAAAGCAAGATGCTATAAGCCCAAGGGCTGCAATAGGGAAAAATAGCTCAGTGAGGAAAGGAAATAAGGAAATAAATAAATGATGAGAATAAATTAACAATAAATCATTCTAAAAAAAGTAACAGCGTCAAAACAGATATGTCCTATATAAACTATTAACAACGTCAAAAACAGATATGTCATATATAAACTATAAAAAGACTCATGTCAGCTGGTGGAAGGTTTCCCGATAGACTTGAGTATGTAAACGCCGTATGAAATCCTCTAGTCCACAAAACTAATAGTATATAAGCACTTACATGCACATTATGCCGATGTATTTTGACTGCGATGACGATATTGAGCGTGTATCTCAATTATGGATATACTAATTAAGAGATGATTCATCGTTTTATGAAAGGTACGAGCCATTTGCAAATTCATTTTGTGCTAAAGTACACTTAAAAAAAAAAAACCGTAATTTTAATCGGAAAATCTCCGTAAAAATATAGTGTTCCCAACCGTATTTTTAGTAAAATACAGGCGACCGTAATTTTACCTTACTTTGTTATTATCTTTTACGGGCTGGTGACCATTATATCAATCTTTTACGTCAACATATCCGTTTTTAAAACGGTAAAAATCCGGGAATAAATTTTGCCAGATATTTACCGTTTTTTAATGCAAATTTTTATGTGTAAATATGCTGTATAGACAGGATATCAATATCCACACTAGCTTATTCATTCATACCTCGTTTTATACGTAATTGGGTAGATACGCCAATGAATTTAAAATCGGCTAAAATGAAATAAATTTGTTACATGTATTTTGGTTGTATTTTGTGCATAATCCTTCTTACTGCCTTAGTTCTCATTCTTTCTTTTTGTCACTACTTACTATGCTTTTCAACTTCTTTATTATTATTATTATTATTATTATTATTATTATTATTATTTACTAAGCTACAACCCTAGTTGGAAAAGCAAGATGCTATAAGCCCAGGGGCTCCAACAGGGAAAATAGCTCAGTGAGGAAAGGAATCAAAGAAAAATGAAATATTTTAAGAAGAGCCACAAGATTAAAATAAATATATCCTATATTTATTTGTATGATATTTTTACTTCGTAATAGAACAGATCCATTTCGCTATCCGTATGGCCGTCCACATAGCATACGCTATTCTGTAGTCTTATTATTTTAGTTTATTGATAATAATTTCCAGATGGTCGTCGGACATTCTTGAGTGAAAACGATTTCCACGGCAGATTTGGATAAAGTAGAAAATAAAAAGAATTAATTATTCTTCGCAATTCCGATTAAATTCCACGACCTTTTGCAGTCCAGTAAAGTATTTCCTAATCCAAAATTAGCAACGCCACGAAGCCATTCATTTGCGGGAAAGTTTTGTAGCAATGCAGATTTATTCTGGTATCTGCATTGATTACCACCAGCGTAGCGGAAGCTGTTTTCACGCTGGGGCTAATCACGGCGAAGCGTTATCCAATAAAAATCGAGAGATTGCAATATAAATGTTCTTATTTGCTAAAATGGATTGAAATGGGCTATTGATTTTTTTTTAAATGAGGGATGGCGGTAACGTATCTTCTCATGCCAAGAGACAATGAAACCATGCTAAATTTCTGTAAGGGTGGAAGTGAGGGGAAAAATGATTCTCTTATTTTGCATTTGTTACGTCACTAAATACAAACCAACGCCATCTATAGGGGATATTACTTTCTGCTAACCTAAAAGTAATCATCATCCTTATCATCATCATTATCTCTTCCTACGCCTACTAAGGGCCTCGGTTAGATTTCGCCAGTCGTCTCCATTCATCATCTCCTTCTAGTGCCTTGTGTACCCCAATTAATGTTTGGTGAACTAATCTCTCTTGGGGAGTGCGATTAGCATGACCAAACCATCTCTATCTACCCCTCACCCTGATCTCATCCATATATGGCACTCGAGTAATCTCTAGTTATATTTCTAATCATGTCCTGAAATTTCACTCCCAATATTCTTCTGAGGGCTTTGTTCTCAAATCCACAAAATCTGTTGAATATTGTTTTATTGTCATACAATGACTCATGTCCATATAGTACCACCGATATCACTAAACTGAAATATAGTCTGATTTTATATGTTAAAATCAGGCGATTTGATTTCCAAATTTTACTTAACCTAGCCATTGTCTGGTTTGCTTTTTTTCAATCTTTCATTAAACGGAATTTTTAATGACCCTGTATTGGAGATCATAGTTCCTGCATTATTTATATTAATGATAATTTTTATTTTAGTGTAACTTTGCAAAACATATCTTTTATATCTATGTAACTGTTAATTTCTCATCCACATATCTTAAGAGTAAATGGGAAGTTGTAAAATAAGAAGAAAACAATAATACCAAGGGAAAAATTAATAATATTTATCTCATCCAAGAATTCCCTTGATTATCAAGAATCCAATCCAAGAATTCCCTTGATTATCAAGAATCCAATCCAAGAATTCCCTTGATTATCAAGAATCCAATCCAAGAATTCCCTTGATTATCAAGAATCCAATCCAAGAATTCCCTTGATTATCAAGAATCCAAATCCAATTTTATCTCCTAAATACCCATCCAACCGTATCTTATCGGTCGGTCTTTCAAGTCCAATTCAAAATCATCGCATCTGCGCCTGACGACTCCTTAACCCCCCCCCCCCACCCCCGCCCCCGAACTGTTCTTACCGCGATTAGTACATGTACGGGCGAGTCCCACCAAACCGCCGCCATCCATATTATCAATGCCTGGAATCAACGCCCTCAGCATAAGGTCCTGGAAAAGGAATCGCCGACTGGCCGAGATATGTCGCCCGATTGCCTTCATCTTTTTCCCTCCGAGCCATTCGGTCAGCTGAAAAGTTCTAGCATCTTCCTTTCGCCGAGTAGGCACATTTTATCTCTTGCTCCTTCCTCTCTCTCTCTTTCCACTATCTCAAAATGATAGTAATGGTGTCAGTAATTCATTTTGCCCGAGGCTTCTGGGCTTTATTTTGGGGGAAATCTTTGTTATTGTGGGTTGTTTTGGGGCGAGATTTTTTTTTCCGAAAACATTTATCTTTTTTTTTAATATGAAATTATTTTATTAGGAAATA
>NC_090752.1:15525322-15535322 GCF_036898095.1 Palaemon carinicauda
CATCATGATCTCATCCACACATGGCACTCGAGTAATCTCATATAGTTTCTTTTCTAATCCTGTCCTGCCATTCAACTCCCAATATCCCTCTGAGGGATATGTTCTCAAACCTACTAGATCTATTGGAAATGGTTTCATTGTCATACCATGACTCATATCCATATAGTATCACCGATCTCACTTCTCTATTATTGTAAATTAGGATGAATATCGATAAGCTCAATTTTTATTATCTAGTTTTCCTTTTTCCTTTAGACTCCAAAACTCCTTATTAAGAAATCGAGGATTTTTTTTCTTCTCCCTCTTCGGAAAAACCGTAAACTTGCTACGGTTGTAAAGGAGCTCCTCAATCATTTGATCGTTAAGCCAAAAGGAGAATGTGATTTCCTTTCTATTTAGGTACAACAGGGGGACTCTCCTGGGGTTGACAAGTTGGGCTTGACTTTGCAGTGGTTTTTTTTTTTTTTTTTTTTTTTTTTTTTTTTTTTTTTCGATACTTCTTTTGGAAACTTGATTTGTGGAGATTTTTTTTATATGGAAATTTATGTTCTATAAATCAGTTGTTTTGGATTATGTAGTTTGATGGCCTATGGGATTCGACTTTGCAGTGTTTTTTTTTTTTTTATGTTTCTTTTGGAAATTTCTGACTAGGAGATTTTTGTATAAAAATTTCTTGTAAATCAATTGTTTTGGATTAGGTAATTTTAGGGCCAATGATATTAACATTCATTGTTATATCCCAACGTTGCAGTTAATAAAGAGAATTGATATCCATGATTGGTATTTTAAATAGTCTGTAGTTTTCTATATAAAAGTCAACAGAGAGAGAGAGAGAGAGAGAGAGAGAGAGAGAGAGAGAGAGAGAGAGAGAGAGACATTCGATTTGTATCAGAATTCAAGCGTCTGTTGAGCACAATTTATTTTCTGCTATTTTAATCAGTCTAGTTTTGTATGTGAAAATCGAGAGAGAGAGAGAGAGAGAGAGAGAGAGAGAGAGAGAGAGAGAGAGAGAGAGAGAGAGAGAGAGTGTGTCATTTGATTTATATCAGTCTCCAAGTGTCTGGTGCGTACAATTGTTTTCTGGTATTTTTAATGCGTATATTTTACAAGAGAGAGAGAGAGAGAGAGAGAGAGAGAGAGAGAGAGAGAGAGAGAGATAGAGAGAGAGATCAGACTTGAAGCGTCTTTTGTGCACAATTATTTTCTGGTATTTTTAATGAGTATTGTTCCAAATATGAAAATCGAGAGAGAGAGAGAGAGAGAGAGAGAGAGAGAGAGAGAGAGAGAGAGAGAGAGAGAGAGAGAGATCAGACTTGAAGCGTCTTTTACGCACAATTATTTTCTGATATTTTTAATGAGTATAGTTTCAAATATGAAAATCAACAGAGAGAGAGAGAGAGAGAGAGAGAGAGAGAGAGAGAGAGAGAGAGAGAGAGAGAAATGGGTGTTTCTGGTATGCGTTGGTTTCATTTATAGAGCTGGAATCTAATTTGAATGCGAAGCGTGGGTCTTTTGTAGCCGGTTACCCACCATATGATGATGTTTGTTGATTTTCAAATTGAAAGTTCGAGATTTGCTTGCTTGCGATGAGTGACTGGAGTTGGCTGTTTGTCACGTGTCTTTTCCTTTCAAATGTCTTCAGGTTGTTTACAAGTGTATGATATTTGTTGTAAGAGCTATTGGGACACTTTTTATGATCAAAATTGTCATAATAGCAATTGGGACACTTTTATGATCAACATTGTTCTAATATCTATTGGAATACTTTTTTATGATCAAAATTATTATATAACATCTATTGGGACAATTTTTATGTATAAAATTATTATAGTAGCTATTGGGACACTTTTTATGATCAAAATTATTATAATATCAATTGATACGTTTTATGCTCAATTATTATAATAGGTATTGGGGCACTTTGTATGTACAAAACTATTGTAATATATATTAGGACACTGTATGTACAAAATTATTATAATAGCTATTGGGACACCTTTTATGTACAGAATTATTATAATAGGTATTGGGACACTTTTTTTTATGCTATAAATTATTATAATAGCTATTGGGACTTTTTTATGATCAAAATTTTTATATCTATCGGGACACTTGTTATGATTAAAATTCTTATATTTATTGGGACACTTTTTATGCTCAAAATTATTATAATAGTTATTGTGACAAGTTTTGTACTCAAAATTATTATAATACATTTTTAAAAAACAACGTAATTTTAATCGGAAATTCTCCGTAAAAATATACGGTTCTCAGCCTAAATTTCAGGAATACACTCGACCGTAATTTTGATCCTACTTTATCTTATACGGGTTGGTGACAGTAATATCAGTCCTTAACGTCAATATAGCTCTTTTTACAAGTTACTGGCAACATTTATTTCAGGGGATTTTTACCTTTTTTTTTTTTTTTTTTTTTTGTTTTTCAAGGCAAATTTTTAAGTGTTGCTATTGGGACACTTTTTCATGCTTAAACTTGTTATAATAGCAATTGGAAGACATTTTACATAAAAAAAATTCCCCTTTTCTTATATGTTCATAACCGAAAGGCTACGGATTTGCTGAGGTTCCACGGAACAAAATTATCAATGGCAGAAAAAACAAGAACACCAAAGAAGAAATATAGGAATAGAAATATATACTACATTGCCAAATATGATTTAATATTTCTACTATAGCTATTATAACTGTATCAATAAATAAAAAAAATATTAATGAAATTCTAAACAAATTAATAAACAAAGAAATATATTGCCAAGTGTTTCGTCCACCAGAGACTCGCAACTGGAGGGTGTGGAGTACTATGCTACGAAGGCTAAGCCCCAGTCTATGTGTGTACTTTGTTTAATGATAATTGCGTGGCATAAAGTAGCATATTTTCTCTACCCGAGATTACACAACAGGCGATGATAGCGTCATAAGTATTCAAGTCGGCTGAACTTGATATCAGTGAAAATGAACATGAATAATGTAGGCCACTTAAGTAAAAGGAATTACTCCTCCCTGACATTAAAGGTTAAAGGATGTCTTTTCAGTTTCATCAGAATAGATACTCACCAGAACGTCAGCCGGGCTAGCCCAAACCCCACTGTGGTGAACCAAGCGCAGCTGTGTTCTCCCCAGTAAACCGCTTAAACTCGGGGTCCCGGGCTAGGATCGATTTGCTGCCATGCGAATGCTTGACGAACACTTTACCACTGTACTAGCCTTGGAGGTTTTTTTTTTTTTTTTTTTTTTTTTTTTTTTTTTTTTTTTTTTTTTTTAAAGAAAGTAACCTGGAGATTGCATATTATTTATATATGTAACTTGAATGAAAAATACAGAGTTATGTTGTTACTTTTCAAAGATATGGATTAAAGTTATTTGTTTTATTATTATTTCATAGTTTTCTGCATATAGATTCTGCTTCATTTAATTTACAGGAAGATAAAAGATATGATACTCAGGCTTATTTATATTTTGTGAAAAGAAAGTTTTTTAAATGCATGCAATTTATCGCAGAACTATTTCACATTACGTGTGTGTCCATTTGAAAACTGGATCAATGTTTAAAGCAGTGGTTCTTAACCTGGGGTACCTGTACCCCCAAGGGGTACGAAACCTTAAGCCTGGGGGTACGAGACATGATAGCTACTGTATATTTACCATGAGAAAGCAAAACATGCATTTTCCAAATATTTCTCTTACTATAATTGTCTAAATTATTTTTTTTTTCAAGTTAGTGCTGTTAACAATTTTCTTATGTTTCCTATTGTTTCATATACGTTTTTTTTGTCTCGTACGGGTCGTGTTCGGGTTGCTCCTGACTCTGAAACATGCTGCATGTGCACTGTGCTGTGTGTAGTTGAGTCAATGTGAACAGTGTAAATAGGTCTGCATTTTGTTTGTGTTCGAGTTGTTGATAGTATTGAGGTGAATTACTGGTGAGTGTGTCATTTTTTATTTGTGAAATGTAATTTTTGGATTATCATTTTATGTCACAGTATGTTTTTTAGTGTGGTATAACTCTAATATTGTCAAGAATAGATGTATAATTGATAAAAGATATATAATTTTGAAGGTACTGTTATGTGCATGAGGAGGAATATAGTGGACTTAGGGATGGTTCGACCAGGGTGAGGGGTCGGGGAAGAGTTGGTCAAAAAATGGTCTGACTTGGTCAAAATATGGCTTGAACTGGTAAAAAAATTCCTTTGGTAAATAAATGATCTGGATTGGTCAAACAATAAATATGATAACTGCCAGAAAAAAGTTATCTGCCCTCACCAAGAAACTTCCAATGTAGATAAAGCGCATTGAAAGTGAAAATTTTGCAAACTTCCCTTCTCTTCATGAGGCTGCTAGTGCTGAAGAAGAGTTGCCCATCCTGAGTGAAGTAAAAGAACATTTGTAAGAACTGATTCAGTCCTTTCCATGGTATTTTCACCTTGAAGAAGGTTCTGTGGCACAAAGATGGATACGGGATCCATTTCTTTTCAACCTTGATTCCATGGATGATAATGATATCATGAAAGATGATCTTTTGGAGTTGCAGACCAATGACAGAATCCAAATGGACTTTGAAAAATGCAACTGGATATGTTTAGGTGTGCACAACTCCAAGCATTCCCACAGTTAGCAAGGAGAGCTTTGGAGGTCCTCGTGCCATTTGCAACTATATACTTATGTGAGGCAGGTTTTTCAACGCTCCTACACATCAAAACAAAAGCCAGAAACCGTTTGGATGCAAGTGATGACATGCGTCTGGTACTTTCGAAGAAAGACCCTCGTTTGAACAATATCATTAATGAGAAACAACAACAAAAGAGCCACTAAAAATGTGTTGGTGTGCACTCTGTAGTAATACTCATTATTATTCATTGTATCCTACTAATTGACACTTTTCATTTGAAATAAAAAAAAGTACCTTTCTTCTGTAATTGAAAATCTGATAATTTCTCAGCAAGGTTTGTATTACTAATTCTTTTCATATATTTGTATTGTATTTACATTGGATGGAGGTACGAGAAGAATTTCTGACATATCAAGGGGTACGGGCACTGAAAAAGGTTAAGAACCACTGGTTTAAAGTATTTCTATCTACTCCAATGTGATTAACTTTTCTATTTTGTTTACAAATGATTACTTGTTTATAGGTCACTAATGATCGGCAGAGGATAAATACAGGTCAAGGTCTAAAAGACCAAGAATCTACAGACATATAATCAGCAACCAAATGCTCAATGAATTAAATTATTAAAATTATCATTAATATTATTAAACTTATTATTATTATTTTTAGAAATATTAAAATTATTATTATTATTTTTAGAAATATTAAAATTATTATTATTAAAATTATTTAACTGATTATTATTATTAGTTACGCAAATTATTATTGATATCAAAATCATTAATATTATTGTCACGTAAGATCTTGAGGAGCAAAAAATAGCTGCTGATGCATTAGCAAGTAAACCTCCTCCCGACCGAATGCCCTTAGTGTTGCACAATCCCCCCCCCCCCCACAATCTTGATTTACAAAATATATTAAAAATAAAATGAAAATGGAATTGAGTAAGCTGTGTAGGATTGATATTTGACTTCAACTGCAAATAGTTCTCTTATAATTTTTATAGCCTTAGAATTACAAGCACATTGCAATATATCGAATTTATTTATTAGTATTTGTGAGCAGCAGCCCAAAATACTTCACTACTGTATATTCATTTGACTTTACTGTGTTAATCCTGAAACATTCAACATTTATATATTTTCCCATTAGATACAAAGTTTGTGGCCATATGCGTCAATTTATTGTTTATCTGTTCAAAAGCGATACTTAACAGATAATGAACTCTGGATTTTCCGACCCCAACCTGAGACCGTTCTTTCTCACGAATTGTTCTTCTGCAGGTAGAACACAATTAAGGCACCATTTATCCTTGCTTCCATGTGGTACAGTTGGCTTCATTAATTCCATTACACCGATGTCTCCTTAACTTCCCATGAAGTGCTCAGGAATTAATGGAGCCAACTGTACACAATGTCCATAAGGTTGGGACTTACTTTTTTATTTCGTTCGTATATCAGTGTCATTTGTGATAGTGCGTGTAATGCAGTAGAAATGGGATTATATAAAAAAAGACTGAAAATTGTACTGTATCTTTATTCCTAGTTATTCTCAATTCGAGAATTTAATTCGAGAATTTAATATAATTAGCAGGCTACAACAATAAAAGGTTATTTGACCTGAGGTGTATTAGCAGACTACAACAATAAAAGCTCATTTGACTTGAGTGTATTAGCAGACTACAACAATAAAAGGTTATTTGACCTGAGGTGTATTAGCAGACTACAACAATAAAAGCTCATTTGACTTGAGTGTATTAGCAGACTACAACAATAAAAGGTTATTTGACCTGAGGTGTATTAGCAGACTACAACAATAAAAGCTCATTTGACCTGAGGTGTATCCTTTTGAAATATTTTAATGTTAAATTATTAATTGATATTCTCAACTAGATAACGTTATTGTAAGTAGACGAAAGTGTTTTTTTATGAAAACTACGTTTCTCTGTTGAAATCATATTACATAGAATTTAACACCATTCAAGAAAAAAAAATATATCCAGAGTTTAGTGCGTTGACTTCTGTATATATATGTCATGTTAGTGCTGGTGAAACTAGCAATTATTATCCATGGAATATATTTTACCGGATGTTTTTTTCCCTTGCTCAAGTAATTCTATATGGAATTGTTGTTGTTGTTGTTGTTGTTAGCTAAGCTACAACCCTAATTGGAAAAGCAAGATGCTATAAACACAAGGGCTCCGACATGGGAAAATAGCCCAGTGAGAAAAGGAAACAAGGAAATTAATAAACTACAAAAGTAAAGAACAATTAAGATGAAATATTTTCAGAACAGCAACAACATTAAAATAGATCTTTCATATATAAACTATTGTAAATTACTAGTAATTGACCTGCTGTTTAAAGTAATTTCAACAGTAACAACATTGAAATAGATCTTTCATATATAAACTATTGTAAATTACTATTAATTGACCTGCTGTTTAAAGTGATTTAAGAGTTTTATAATTGACACCTAGAAAACTTATACTTGACGGGGGAAATTTGGACTCTTACTATGCTTCAAGATGATCCAATTGATTCATCTATCATAAACATTCTCATGAAACGGCAACCTGCTGGTGGAAAATGTGTTTTTATGGTGCATATTACCGATAGAGTATTCACGCATTACGGTATTGTCACACATTCATCTTCATTAAAACGTAATGAGATTTGTTCCGTGTTTGATGCATTTACTGAAAATTATTTGCATCCAATTGAAGCGGAATATTACATTTGGAACCCTCCCTCCCTCGACCCTCCCCCGCTTCACCGTTCCAGTCCATGGAAAGAGAGGAGACCACCCTCCCCCGCTTCATCGTTCCAGTCCATGGAAAGAGAGGAGACCCCCCTCCCCCGCTTCATCGTTCCAGTCCATGGAAAGAGAGGAGACCCCCCCTCCCCCGCTTCATCGTTCCAGTCCATGGAAAGAGAGGAGACCCCCTCCCCCCTCCCCCTTCCCCCGCTTCACCGTTCCAGTCCATGGAAAGAGAGGAGGAGACCACGAAAGGAACAACATTAGTCATTCGGATTCAGACATAGGATTCATGCAATTCCATATAATGTCTAAAAGCGAATCGGGAAGATTATAAAAAAAGGTATCATTTACCGGAAAATGTTCGAACCCTTTTCGGACAGAATTGTGTGGTCAGTTGCAGTAAATCAGTTTTCATCAACCATATCCGGAGATAAATTGGTAAGGTAGGATAGTGGACAGGGGTAAAGGGGAATGGGGTGGGGAAAATGGGGGGGTAGGATTTAATGTGTGGGAGTTGGGATAAAGTAGGGTGGGGGAGGGGGAGGGGGAGGGGGTCCAAAATATTTCATGCAGTTGGATGCTGAATATTTTCGGGGGGATTTTGTTGCCTCTCGTCTCCCCCTACTGCCATCTCATGGCTGTACTACACTTCCCCAGCTCTTCTACAACTCTTCTCCATGCGTCATAATTTTTTGAACCATGAAAATCAAACAGCGAGAGGCAGTTAGATATTGTGTTGCTGCTTTTTTCTGCGTGATCTGTTCCTTCACATTATTTTAAGTCTAGATTTTTCAGTCGAGACTGGAAAAACTAGAAGTAAAATAGCCACACACAAAACAGTGGAATCTATATTCAAGAAGAAATTTAGGCCCTGTAAACAATTTTGGTGAATTCTATTAATGACCCTATCAGCCATTGTCATTATGCCAGATAACTGCCTGTCATTCAGTTAAGCAAATCACTTGTCTGTAATTTCTTTTTTTAGTGAACTGTTTGATGGTTAAGAGATACCTATTATAATTAGTTATTACCTTTTGATGTGATAAATTCTTAAAACTATAAAAAAAGATGTTTATATCTTAGTTAATAATCCAACGACCAAAGGACGAAACTTGTTTCGCCGACTACTTGAGCGAGGAAAATTTTTAAAACTTTTAAGATTTTCACTGATACCAAGTGTAAACGAGGTTTACTTCAATTTATTTGGCAAGCAGTCAAGAATAAACTTTGCCTTATTATGCCACTTTATTGCAGCTGTTGTATTCATGATAATGTCGTTGGTAGTCAAATCAGACATTTAGAATTTTAGTTATGTCTGATCAAAAAGTTTTACTTTCCATTTAATTTCCTGCTGTTAGTATGAAATGTCACAACTATATAATTGCTTTATAAATTGAATAGGTGTTTGTGATTTGTGTGAATGTATAGATAGGGATTCTTAAAGGAACGGTTTTTGCTTGTAGATCATGTTAACAAATACCTTTTTGCCTCTTTGGCGATAAAAGTCACTGTTCCACCACACTAAAAGGTTTTTGAAAAGTTAAGAACTTTCTTTTTTTACCTGATGCTAAAATGTGCTATTGTAGAGAATAGTTCTGGTACGCCTTGCAATTGCAAGTACCATATTAATAGCCACATGGCTAGCAGGCTTACTGTTGCATGTCTGATATATATATATATATATATATATATATATATATATATATATATATTATATATATATATACATATATGTTTTATATATATACACATATATATTATACATATATATATATATAAATATATATATATATATATATATATATATATATATATATATATATATATATATATATATATATATATTTTATATATATATTACTACCTATGAGCTATTACGTCTCTTGTTAATTACTATATCCATATCTATATATATCTATATATATATATATATATATAAACATACATATATATATATATATATATATATATATATATATATATATATATATATATATATATATATATAGATATAGATATAGACATAGTAATTAAAAAGAGGCGTAATAGCTCATAGGTAGTAATGGAAGAGTGATATTATGGTAACTGATATGTGGGAAAGCTTGTAAAAATGACACATTTTGAAACTATTTTTGTCATTGTTTTCGTTGTTTATGACTTTATCAGATGAACAGTTGTGTTGCGCAATTCAAACTGCAATATAAAGGTCATTTGATGAAGATGTTGAGTGTGTGCAACCTTATCCATCCTTGTGAGCTAAGGACTGGGGTTTTGGTGGAGCATACAGGTCTACCTGCTGAGTCATTAGCAGCCATTGCCTGGCCCTCTCTGGTCCTGGAGAGGGGAATTGGGCGCTGATTATCTGATATATGGTCAGTCTCCAGGGCATTGTCGCGCTTGCTAGGTCAATGACACTGCCCATTACCTCTGGCATTCATGAGCGGCCTTTAAAAATTGATTCAAAATTTTATTTTTGTTTGATAAATTGTCAAAATTTATAAGAAATGTCAATCTCTTTTTTATAATTTGATATATATGTATATGTATATATATATATATATATATATATATATATATATATATATATATATATATATATATATATATATAT
>NC_090752.1:15540322-15542822 GCF_036898095.1 Palaemon carinicauda
TCGTTGATCTAAAAACTTGAATGAGGTTCTTAGTTGCAAATCGACTGTTGAGCTTCTCAGTTATGGATTGAGAGAGAGAGAGAGAGAGAGAGAGAGAGAGAGAGAGAGAGAGAGAGAGAGAGAGAGAGAGAGAGAGAGAGAGAGAGAAATACATTTGACGTTGGTGTTTATTCTTCCCTGAAAATAGACATCTACCTCATGTCTAGCCATTTAACATAGGATTATTCCGTGTTTTCGGAAGATGGTTTGCTTTTCAACTATCTCTTTTATTTTATTAGACTTAGTAATTTTATACCCCCAAAATCAAATGTTGTTCGGCATTTGAAGTGAAAAATTAAGTTTTCCTCATTAGACTTGTTTGTGATTTTGAGATCATTTTATTGTTCATTGCTTTTATCTGTCGGGTATTTGTGAAGTTAGTCTTCCAGATTTCCTTTAGTAATATATTTTCCATTTCCTAGAATTTTGAATCAGAAATGTATTATTATTATTATTATTATTATTATTATTATTATTATTATTATTATTATTATTATTACTTGCTAAGCTACAACCCTAGTTGGGAAAGCAGAATGCTATAAGCGCAGGGGCCCCAACAGGGGAAAATAGCCCATTGAGAAAGGAAACAAGGGAAAATAAAACATTTTAAAAACAGTAATAACATTAGAATAAATATTTCCTATATAAACTATAAAGACTAAACAAAATAAGAAGAGAAATTAGATAGAATAGTCTGCCCGAGTGTACCCTCAGGAAACTTGTACATCAACCTACAAAAATTCAAATGTTTACCCTTGAACAAATTCGTACCAATTAACATAACATGGAGGTATTTTGAAATTCATAAATGGTGAGAATTCATTGACTACAAGATTGTTTACACTTGAGAGGTTATCAAAACATGTTTTTTATCCAGCTAAATAAAGTCAAAGAAAACTGCTCTGCTTCATTTCATGGATTTTAGCACGTGCCATGTCGTTACTTTGCAATAGTAATAAATTACAAAGTAAACATTATTACAAGGCAAATGAGGTGCTTTGGGGAAGCACAGATCTAGACAATTTTATCTCATTTACTGTAAAGCTGAACACAATTTTATGAATGACGACGAGGGGAATGGAATACGTTGTTTGATACCGAAAGATTGTTTTTGTAGTATAGAAATTAGATTTTTTTTTATATCGTTGGTAGAGTTAGAATCAAAAGAACGCCGACACTAGGGGTTAATCTTTCGTCAGATGTCCCTAGTGTTCCCATGACAAAACAGACAAGGTGTTGCTCATCTTACTACTACTATGAAATGGGCGGAGCCTTCTCCAGCCTTAGCTAACCAAAGACAGTAAAGGGCTGACTTTGTTAGTAAAAGCATACAAAAGTTACAAATCAAGTTGCCATATATCTTCTTTATCATCATTTGACGTCTCATCTATCCAGTGCAAATACAAAACACACACACACACACACACACACACACACATATATATATATATATATATATATAAATATATATATATATATATATATATATATATATATATATGCATATACATATATATACACATACATAGTTGTCGTACAGTTTGTAGTATTGGCAGTAGCCTGCTAGTCACAGATCCCGATATAGCAGGGATAAATTGACCCTCAAAGGGCATATGATAAGCAATAATCTAGAAAAAAAAATCAGAATCTTTATGCTGTAATTTTCAGCACAGTTTGAGGGCTGTATGAGGGTTGGTTCTTCAGGTCGTTTTCTCCTGTAGTATGGTGGAAACTCTTAAATTGGACTTTTAAATCTTCTCAGGAATGGGATCAGTCATACGAGGGACTAATTTCAGGCCATCATCTTTACAGAATCCAAATTCTTCCATGTAGATTCCAACTGTGCTTTGAACTGATCCAGTTCCATAAACATCAGACACCAGCTGATCAAAGTTGTCTCAGGCGCCATGAACCACTGTTCCTTCAGGTTGATCCTTAACCACATCACTATTACTGATTACTGAAACACTTTCAACCATGTATATGCCAGGACAGTTTCCAATTCAAGAGAAAAGGGATAGGAATCATAATTACCTAATTTGTTAAGGAAAGTAGTTAATTCTTTAGATTTGAAGAGATGGCGGAGTGTCATACATAGTAGGATATGCGTTTTCATCTTCCACTGTCCACCTGTTGCTGCTTTACACATATCCTGACTAACTGATAGTACTAATATTCATTATCAATCTGATGGGCACCTCCTACCACACATTAGTGTAAACACAGATTGTAGAACATAAGCAGGAATTTTCTATAGTGGATAAGGAACGTCACTAGATTTGGTGGGCCAAAGAAGTGTCTTGGTTTCTTTAAAGGCATTGAGTAATCTAGTGTAAAGTTCAAGACTGACTAACTTTGATCCAGTCATCATCTCACAAATCATAAGCAGAAAGAACAATTGTTTTCGTTGATTCCAAAGATTTACAAAATATCAGTGTGTCTTTATATGGGGGTGATCAGA
>NC_090752.1:15552822-15557299 GCF_036898095.1 Palaemon carinicauda
TGTGGCATTTTTTTTAAATTGTGGCATTTTATTAAAATGCCACAATTTAAAAAAAATGCCACAACCTAAAAATTACCAATCTACAAGAATGACAATGTAGAAAATTGCCACAACCGAAAAAATATCAAAACCTAAAAAAAATGCCATAATTTAAAAAAAAAAATTCCACAACCGAAAAAATGCCGAAACCTAAAAAAAAAGGAAAAAAAAAAATAAAAATAAAAAAAATGCTCAAGAGTTAATCATCCTTGATATTGTATCGCGGTAAATTAGAGTATGTTTATGCTGTTAATTTGCTTCATACATGCATATGTTCACAATGAACAAAGTAATCCATTTCTGTAGAACACTATTTCATTGCTGTAACTGCTGATTTATTTACTTAGTATTGGTGATACACTGTATCGCTAATTCTACTTTCGATTCCTCTCTCTCTTGAAGTTTAATGTGAACCGGAGACCGACACTATAAAAAGTGATAAAATATTGCCTAAATTACAGGCCTAAAAGACTTATGCCATATTTTCTTTATGAAAAGATAACAAGCGCTATAAAGGCTAACTATATTGATTGCTTAAATTACAGATAAAAATATAATATTGGGTTTTCGATGATATGTTTAATTGGAAAATAGATTATTATGATTAAGCATGACTGAACCTTGTGGAATGTGTTCCTTTTTTGGAGCCAGGATTTAAAGAAGCGAAACCATTCCATGTTTTCTTTTACTGTCTAGTCTGCTTCTTGCTTGATCCGTCAAAGTGAGTTTACCGTTTGATATCTTCTACCCACTGGGGTGCAAAAACAATTTAGTCTTTGACTTTCTTTACACAGTTTCATAGTGGAATTCCACTTGGTATTTAAGAATTTAAGGAATTTCGTTGACTTGAAATATGGCATTTCTTTATTTATTTTCTAATTTTAATGAAATATTTCGTATTTTTTACTACAACTTTGTTATGAATGTTTGTTTTATAAACGTCACTTATTATTAATTCTTACTTAGGGTGTTTATTAGTCTTTTTTTATAAATAATTCATGGCAGAGAAGGTTTTATATGTTACTAAGATCGGATTTAGGTTTTCAATCGAATAATTACATCCTTCTCATTAGTTGTGGCATTTTTTCCGGTTGTGGCATTTTTATAGGTTGTGGCATTCAAGGAATTTACTTGTGACATATGTTATTTCTTCCTTTTCCTATTTTTTATTATTAATATATTTCGTATTACCATACATTTATGTTTTAGAATGCACATATCCACGTTTACTTATTTGTATATACTGGCCATAACAATTATTATCCAATCTTACTTGAGTAGGTGATTTCTCGCTACAACTAATGTTTATTTTCTCTTCATAAGAGTTTTCATGATAATAGATGGCAATGGCCGTTTATTCTCGTCGTTTTTTTTTTTTTTTTTTTTTTTTTTTTTTTTTTTGGCAAAATCAAAAAAAGTTCATTTAACTTTATTTTACTACAACTATAATATAAATGTTTGTTTTATAAAGGAGAAGATGCCACCGTCTCCTATTATTAGTGTTTACCTAGAATATTTGTTAGTCTTGAAATTATAAATAATTCATAGCGTACGATGTTTGGTATGTTATCAAAATCTGAAATAAGGTTCGAGTCCTATGATTACATCCTTCTCATTTGTTTTCTCTTCTATTGTTATCACCTTTTCCATTTTATTCCTAATTTTTTAATGTTATACTACCGTTTTTTCCAATTGATTCTTATCCTGCCTTTCTATCAGAATCTTTAAATTATTTTAAACAAAGAATGAAGAGAGGAACAGTACTATAATGTGATTCGTTATTTTAAATTACTATCTTTAAAGAGTTCCATCCTCCAAGAGTAAGATAAATTTCAACAAAACGTTGACAAAGTCATTGATTAATTTGCTAGTTCAAATGCGCTTCGTTTAGTCTATACTTCTTTGCCTACATCTTTTCCCACTTCTATGTGGGGTCGATGTTTTTGTTTAGCCTCTATACTATATCAGTATATAGTTGGTTATGATTCCGATGATTTTTATCATTCAATTTCCATCCTGGGATCAATATTTGACAAAGGGTCTCAGATGAAGGCGATTATTTTAAAGAAGTTCACATGTAACGTGAATTTGTATAATGAATCATCAGTAATTATCATCTCTAAAGTGTCAAATTTTGCATTTAATAGCCTCAATTTTAGCTAAAGTGTTTGGACGAGAGAGAGAGAGAGAGAGAGAGAGAGAGAGAGAGAGAGAGAGAGAGAGAGAGAGAGAGAGAGAGAGAGAGAGAGAGAGAGAGAGAGAGAATATCTATTAAGGGATTTTCCCTTTTGAGTCCAGTTTAAGATTGATCGAGATTTGCTTGTGCGTCCCGGGAAATTTTTTTTTTTTTTTTTTTTTCCGGGCTGATATAAACGGAGGGAAGGCATAATAATAGCCAACCTGACAAAGCTCAATTAGCTTATTTATCTACACCGCGGCCATAAAAATGTTCTGCGCCGACATGTTTATCTTCGGAATCTCATTATTAAAGGTGCCAGCCAATGAAATTATGACTTCACAATCCATTCATATTCTCTTCAAGCCCGAGAGGGGAATTGGCCGTAAACTTGGCGAGGGAGTTTCGAAGGAATAAGATTTTTACTTGTGAAAAATAAAATGTCTAGAGTTAAAAGAGTTATGAAATAATACAGAAAATCATTTTCCTAATAGGACTTTTATTCAAATGTATCATTTTAATCATCTTATAAATAGTTGTATAAACAACTATTGTTGCATTAGTAGTCATATCAGTATCAAGAGGTCTAGATATTTACTTGTGAAAAATAAAATGTTAAGAGTTGAAAGACTTATGAAATAATACAGAAACTCATTTTCCTAATAGGACTTTTATTCAGATGTATCATTTTAATCGTCTTATAACTAGTTGTATAAACAACTGTTATTGCATTAGTAGTAATATCAGTATCAAGAGGTCTAATAGCAGAAAGAAGCTCTTCTAGGAGAAGGACACTCCAAACTCAAACCATTGTTCTTAAGTCTTGGGTAGTGCCATAGCCTTTGTTCCATGGTCTTCTATTGTCTTGGGCTAGAGTTCTCTTGCTTGAGGGTACACTCGGGCACACTATTCTATCTAATTTCTCTTCCTCTTGTTTTGTTAAAGTTTTTATAGTTTATATAGGAAATATTTATTTTTAGTGTTGTTACTGTTCTTAAAATATTTTATTTTTCCTGTTTCCTATCCTCGCTGGGCTATTTTCCCTGTTGGAGCCACCTGGCTTGTAGCATCCTGCTTTTCCAACTAGGGTTGTGGCTTGCCAAGTAATAATGATAATAATAATCAGGAAAGACTTTATTATGAAAATGAACAGGCTGTAGCAGCTTTACCATGATTAGCATCGATACTTTTATATAAAGATAAAAATAAAATTTTCTTCATGTCTGGAAGTCTAAATTGATAATACACATATGCCCAATTGATTATCACCATGTTTAGCCAGGCTTTACTTGTCAGGGCTACCCATACTAGGTTGGTTTCCTGCGAGCTATCAGACAAAAATCTCGTATCACCAACCTTCACTGACCAGTCTGCTGATGAAAATTGGACAAACCCAAGACATGAATTGGCATGTCTGAGATCTTTGTCCTGCAGTGGACTTGAAACGGCTGCATTTATTGTTGTTGATATATTAATTGAGTAAAGAGAACGACTTATTGTAAGCTCTAATGAAGGTTATTTATGAAGCACTATGCTGTTTTTTAACATCGACCTCTTTTGAATGCAAAACTATTAAAGGAGACAAAAACATTTTATATTAAAAATTAATCGAATCTTTTAGTTTTCATTTTGACCTGGTAATAGTCTTTTATTAACACTGATTATTGCTTGACTTGATAAAATATCATTTACGTAATCCTTGTAAATATCTTTAATTTGATTATTTTTATGCCTCATATCCAGTATAATCTCAAAGATTTGCGGAGGACGTTTGAAAGATAGTTATTTTTTATTAATATTTCCGATGCGTAAGTTTTACGTGATAAACAAGGTTTATCGCTGCAGTATTTGGGGATTTTAATCATACTTAAACGGAAAGAGTACTGAACTGGTTAATGAGAGATAATCTGAAAATATTAATTTCGAAATGTAAAGTAAACGGCACATGAGATAAATTAATATTTTTTTAATCCTTGTATGGCGCAATAAACGGAATTTAGTATTAAACAAACAAAAAAGATGAATTCGAAATTAATTATATAGTAATAAGATAAGCCGTTTTTAATAACGGTATGTACAGGCTGAGGAATCCAGAATATGATGGAAAAGGAGAGAGAGAGAGAGAGAGAGAGAGAGAGAGAGAGAGAGAGAGAGAGAGAGAGAGAGAGAGAGTAGAAATTCACATTCCATTCAGCTCAAATATGACCATACATTTTTTTTTTCCAATACGCTCTCTATTCTCTTCCCTCTCTGAGGAAATAC
>NC_090752.1:15565299-15567799 GCF_036898095.1 Palaemon carinicauda
CTTGTTGTTGTTGTTGTAGATTGCCTGGCCCTTACGGCCAAGCACGGGCTCTTGCAGCTCTGGAACCCGTAGTATTACAGCTTGTTAGAAATCGAAGGGCTCTTCGAGGCATCCAATCGTAACACACAAGATTGGATTTATAATCTGATCAGATGTCTAATGATAAAAACTGATTTATAATCAATTTTGTCCAACTTAATTACTTCAATAACGCAGCTTCGATGTCACGTCGCTGTACAAAGTCGTCGTCCAGGAAGGGGATGGGAATGACTTTTTCCACAAACACAGGGACCCTTATGAACTTTTATGACCGGACTGTACATACCCACGAACTTTTATGGCCGACTGTACATACTTAGTCTTGGCAGCAAGTAGGAACTGTTCATTTGAGTTGTGGAGTGTTATATTTTGAAATCTCTAGGAATAGTCAGCGTCTCCAGTAATGCTGTTCCAAAACCCTTGATTTATAACTGAATGGTTTGTTCAAGTCTATGTTAAAATCTAAAAGTAAATTTTCTAGGAGGTATTACATCTTAACCAATCATTCCATACGTGACAGTCCCCTACACGTTATGTAATGCTTCAAACGCTCTACCTTGGAGACTTTTTTTTTATTTCCATACTAGCGTTGCATGCTTTTCTTACGCTCATGAATAAGGTACTACAGGACATGGAGAGTATTAATTATAGTAAATTGGGACCTTTGAATTGAAACCTGTGTCCGGTGAGGAAAATTGGTATAATTATAGTAAATTAGACTCGCTTTTAATGACGTTAGTGACATACTACCGTGATTGAATCTTTTTTTTTATAGTGTGATATTGACTAATCCTTTTATTTTGTAGATTATCATGGTTGGTGGTGTATCCTTTTCACTGAATAAAGCTCTTCATACAGTTATATATTCTCCTAAAGTTTATCGCATAAGTGCTCAAACAGTCACACTGAAACAGCAATATATATTCCTGAATATAAGAATGTCATGTTATATGGGTTCAATGCTCATGAAACTTTAGTCGTTACCGTCTCCTGAAGGAATATCAATAGCCCCATGAAAGTTTCTAAAGGAGAATTAAACGACTTTAGTGAAATACTTTACAATTTGCAAGCCTCATACACTTAAAATACCGTAGTTTTAATCGGAAATTCTCCGTTAAAAAAAAAAAAAAAACGTATTTTAGTAAAATACAGGCGACTATAATTTTTACCCTACTTTATTATCTTTTACAGGCTCGTGACCGTAATATCACTCCGTAACGTCAATATATCCGGTATTAAAACGGTAAATGCCTGGCAACATTTATGCCAGGGGTTTTACCGATTTTTTACGCCAAATTTTTGTGTTTAAGAAAAAAATAAAGGCAGGTGCAGGCAAAAGAATATCAAAATTAAATAGTAATTAATTAGAAATATACATCATCCATTAGAAAAAAAATCAAGATTCGTGATTTTTTTTTCTTTTATGTTCGCAAGTCGTAATTTAACATCACTGAAGATTAAGTCACATGTGGGATTCCGGACAATCCATGTGCATCTACAAAAAATAAAATGAGTAAAAGTAATCTAAAATGGAAATAAGATATTGCTAATATGATGATTTGCTGAAGTATCATTTTTATTAATGTATAAGAGAAATATGATTTTCAAAATTAATTTTAGCATGAATATGATATGTCAATCCTAAGGAAGGAGGAAACTCTTCATAAAATTATTATTATTATTATTATTATTATTATTATTATTATTATTATTATTATTATTATTATTATTATTATTATTATTAGTGTTAATCAATATCATTTATTACTATCATATTATTTATTATAATTTATTATTTATTGTTTTTATTATTATTATTATTATTATTATTATTATTATCGTGGTATTTTCTTTTGTTTTGTGGGAGTATTCAACTTCGATTTTCCGTTTCTTACTACGAAATGTTAATGTTGATTTGATACTAAAGTACTTTTATACATCCATTAGGTATATATTTCAATCATTTTGATTCCAACAAGAAAGACTTAGTTTGTGAATATTATTCCCATACAAGAGACCTATAATCGGAAAATAAGGACTGTGGTTTCAAAGGAAGTCAGAAGGATCTATTGACAAGGATATTGTATGGTTTAAAATTCCACTTGTGTCTGTTTATAGTCTTTCTATGCCAGTCCACACCCAAAAACTTTCTTAATTCGTCAACCTGTTGTCTTCTCTTCCTTCTCCTGCTGCTTCTGCAACCTCTAGGAACCAATCTGTTATTCTTAATGTCCATCCATTATCTGTTATCTGCTATTTTCCTCAAAATAGAAATTTACCTCTTAAATTCATGGGTTTATAATCAATCACGTGTAAAATAAATAATGACTTCTTTTTCTTTAATAAACTACTTTTTACTTGTTTCCTTCGTTTGTACGTGTTATCTATATTATGATAATTTTCTTTAAATAATAACTGCACTGCAGTATTTCAAGATATTTTTTTTTATTCACATATCTTT
>NC_090752.1:15572799-15580299 GCF_036898095.1 Palaemon carinicauda
TCCTATTCTTCCTACCTGTATATTGCTCCTTCATCTTGTGGTCCGTCTACTCGCCTTAATAGTATTCATATTTAATTTCATAATTCTAGTGCAGATAATTTCAAACTTTCGGTAGTCTCTTGACAATTCTCTATCAGTTTCTGCACTTGATCTTCAACAAATTTTAACCTACAACTTTGAACTCGAGTTTAATGTTATCTTTCCAACTTCTGTCATCGCTCATCCATAAAACGATGTGAAACCAGCCATACTCCCTTCCACATTATTTTAACACCAGGTTCGCTTCCGTCATAAAAACGTGGTATTGTACTTAACAAAATATAGCTTATTCTAATTACCATACATACTGGACACTGTCTATATTTCATCAATATTAATTCTGTCACAAACTTTTCCTGGTCCTTATATGCGACTTAAAACCTTTTCATTTTACTACCAAACTTCTCTTTCATAACATATATACACACAGGCACATATACTTTATTCTTTCCTTTTCAAAACTTCTACAATCAACACTATTAAAAATAACCGTAATTTTAATCGGAAAATCCCGGTAAAAATATACCGTTCTATGCCATATTTTAGTAAAATACAAGCGACCGTCATTTCGTCTTACTTTATTATCTTTTACGATTTGGTGACCGTAATATCACACTTTTGCGTCATTATATCAGTTTTTAAAACGGTAAAAATCCTGGAATAAATATTGCCAGACATTTACCGTTTTTTAATAAAAAAAATTTTAACAGTGAATGATGATCTCAAGAAGAGATCTAATGATTCTTCACATTTACTCATTTATTTCCAATCTCTTTCCGTGTAAGCCAAAGTCAATTCTGAGCAGGTGATTGGTGATCGGCTTCTAATTCATCTTCACACTTCCTTTCCTAATTAGATTGTACTCGGTGTAAAGTTTGTTTCCCCCCGAAAGAAGAAAATCTGAGAGAATAAGTTCAATTAGCGAAGTTTGTAAAGGTTAAAATTGCTTTTCTCCCTCCGTTTAAAACTTTGAAATTGAATCACACTATTTTTTTTTCCTGCGTGTTCTTCTCCAACCTTGCACGTCAGTTTTTTTTTTCCTTTCTTCTCAATAAACGTTGATTGGTTTTTCATTCTTTTGTTGTCTATCATTTGAGGGTTAAAATTTTGGGCAGACGAAGGGGTGGATGCAAAGTCGCCAGTGAAGCTAAATATTTACCAAAGGAAAATGACCTCGAGATTTTTGCCTATTGTTAATGGAGAGAGAGAGGGAAACCACTTCAATGTTTTTTTAGCGGAATTATTTACGGAGGACAAGTTTACTTTGGGAGAGTTAGGGGAAATTACCGCAATCTTTTTATTTGCGGTTAGTGTATTACAACTTTGAATTGGAGAAATGAATGTCCACAATACACTTGATAACTTTATTACCTCAACGGAAATTTCTGTTGTCTTCCTTTTTAATTTTTCCCTTTATTACCCCCGCCAACGAAATTGGAAGCAGATTATGTTTTCACCCCTGTTTGTGTTTGTAATTTGTGTGTTTGTTTGTTTGTGAACAGCTTCCTGGCCACAATTTTATTCGTAGAGTAATGAAACTTCGAGGAATTAACTGTTATGTAAAAAGATGGAATTAATGAATTGTTGAAGGTCAAGATCAAAGGTCAAGGTCACGGTCAAGCAAAATGTCCAATTTACGTAATCAGCCATAAGTTTGGACATCATTGTCACAGAGACTTCAAACTTGGTTCATATTTGAGTGTTTGAAGATCCACGCCAATGAATACATGTTAAGGTCAAAGGTCAAGGTCAAGTTCCACCAAAATTTTCGATAAATAGGCTGCCGTAGCGTAGGTCTGCGCTCTACTGAGTGTCCCTCTAGTTTTGTTCTGTTAACAGGATTATTAATATTTTATAACCTTATTATTTACATTTTTCAATTTTATTAACACCAAAAAATATTTTCAATAAAGCTAAGTAGTCAAAATTAAAAGAATAGGCTTTTCAAAACGACCAAAAGTACTTCGTGAACATAACTGTATAAGTGCTTTCTGAATAACAATACTAAGAATTTGTGATCTCTTGGAATGGGGACGTAAATTGCTGTGTAATTATGACCGGCAACTTTGTCCCAGCGTTGGCCATTTGTTTCAACTCGCTTTAATATTCATTAAGCGAATACAATTTCAATAAGCATTTTTCTTTTAAGGAAATTACTTTTTTTCCAGGTATTGCATTGTAAATTTTACTGTTTTCCTCAATTTTCATTGTAATTATCTCTCTCTCTCTCTCTCTCTCTCTCTCTCTCTCTCTCTCTCTCTCTCTCTCTCTCTCTCTCTCTCTCACCAGCATCGATAATGCAGCGACTATTTCATGCGCTGCCAGCTCATCTAAGAAACATATCAGGAGTGAGCTTAGATGTGTTTAAGAATAAGCTCGATAAATACCTAAGTTGCATCCCAGACCATCCAAGACTGGGAGATGCAAAATACACCGGAAGATGCATTAGCAACTCTCTGGTGGATATACGAGGTGCCTTACACTGAGGGACCTGGGGGAACCCAAACATAGAATAAGGCTCTCTCTCTCTCTCTCTCTCTCTCTCTCTCTCTCTCAAGACGCAACGCCGAGCTCTCACAGCTCATATTATACTGGTCTGTCCCGGACGAGGAAGGACAAATGAGTGCCCCCTATAATCCAGTATACATTCAGTATTATTCGAGTGTTGGTCGTAGAATATGTGAGAAATATAAAAACTGTTATTATTGTGCCTTTAAATGTATTGTGACGGGCCGAGAGAAGGTTGTGACTCAAAGACAGGATGAAAGCAACTGAGTGAGTATATTGTAGAACACTCCTTTATATACAAAAGCTCAAAGCAACAAGAAATTTCATGTTCAAAAACAGACGCCGTTACAGATGAGAAAAACAGACATGTTTATTCTGGTTCGTTTTAGTGCGAGGGAAGAGCAAAGATACAAGCATAATATATACACAAAATGAACTATGTACGAACGTGTGACACAGTTGGTACCGTATCCATAAAAAACAGGAGAGCCTTATCGAGGTAATACGCATCCTACTTGGGTATCACCAGTCTAAAATTATCTCTAATTATTATAACAAGCAGTCTCTTTAAACGCCTTCTCTAGGGGGATTTTCCTTCTCTTAATCAGGATTTATCCTCAATTATAAGGTTTATGTGAAGTTCTAGTGGTTCGTCTTTGATTTAAGCTTTATAAACCGATCTCTCAATGTATAACAGCTGTATTGTAGATTGGCATAGACGTATTTGGCACGTGTAGAAATGTCGTATTGCGACAATTTTCTTTATTTTGGAAACTCACCATTATCATCATCATCATCATCATCTCCTACGCCTATTGACGCAAAGGGCCTCGCTTAGATTTCGCGAGTCGTCTCTATCTTGAGCTTTTAAATCCATACTTCGTCATTCATCACCTACTTCATTGTCCTCAACCATGTAGGCATGGATCTTCCAACTCTTGTAATGCCTTGTGAAGCCCAATTAAATGTTTGGTGAACTAATCTCTCTTGGGGAGTGCGAAGAGTGCCCAAAACCATCTCCATCTACCCCTCACAATGATCTCATCTACACATGGCACTCAAGTAATCTCTCTTATAGTTTCATTTCGAATCCTTTTCTGCCATATTGGAAACTTAATTCAATAGTTAAAAATAGCACAATATCATAATAATGTAACGGGTTATTTAAATCCCTTATAAGGGGATTATTCTTTTGTTATTTCTCTCTTCGAATGACGCACATGTGAATAATTAGCGGTCCGACTCCTATGATAATTTAGATAGGAAATGTGCTGAATACATGATGATAAATTCAGCATGCTTTTCTGTCTTTACCGCGTTCTTTTTTTGTGTTTTTTCGTTCCTGTTGATGATGGTATGGTGTTATTCGTTTAAATAACATTGTGTGGGATTTAAAAAAAAAAAAAAAAAAAAAAAGAAAGAAAGAAAAAAAAATCTTTTTAAGAAAAAGTATAAGTTTTAGCAGTAATACAGATCACAATTTTATTTTAATAAAGAGAAAAGGAATTACTGGGATGGTGTATTAACCGATTGTTAAAAGGTATTCTGACTATTAGATGTATGTAAGGTAATCAATGGCTGTTGCAACAGTCTGGTGTCAAATCTACCGACAAATAATCATCGTGCGATACACAGAAAAAAAATTAATTGATTTGCATTGCAGTATTTTTCTTTCTTTTTTCTTTTTGAATCGTTTGATGATGAAAGAGAAAGCGTCAACAGGTTGATGCGTTTTTTGTTCGTTTACGCAGGTCTTTGATGAACCAGAGATTCTTTGATTGCGTTAACGTGTGGAGGATAATGGTCTCTCGCAAGATTTTTTTTGGAGGCTCTCTTTCATGGGAAATGCTTTCATTTTTTCGAACTGTTCGAAATGTCACTGGTCTCTGGTTACATTTCAAAAAAAAAAAAAAAAAAAAATGAAAGCTGAGTCTGGGTGTGGCTTTAAACGTATGCATTGGTGTTATTTAACATTTCTGTACTAGAAGGATTCACGTGAGAGATTTTAACGCTTTATTCAAACTATTTGCTTAACCAACCCCTTCTTTTCAGGGAGAACTTTGACAACTCTGAAAGCCTTGGTTAAAGATCTTTCATTCTTTCGAACTGTTACTGGTCCCTGTTTCCATTTCCGAAAGAAAGCTGTGTGCGCTTGCCTTTAATCGTATGCATGGAAGTTACTTAGCATTTCTGTACTAGGAGGATTCACGTAAGAGATTTTAACGCTTTTTTCAAATTATTTGCTTAACCAACTCCTCTTTTATAGTGAAAAGTTTGACCACTCGGAAAGCCTTAGTTAAAGATAGGGGCAAAGATTAATTATTATTATTATTATTATTATTATTATTATTATTATTATTATTATTATTATTATTATTACTAGCCATGCTACAATCCTAGTTGGAAAAGCAAGATGCTAAAAGCCCAAGGGCTCCAACAGGGAAAAATAGCCCAGTGAGGAAAGGAAATAAGGAAATAAATAAACGATATTAGTAGTAATGAAAATTAAATTAAAATACTTTAAAAATATTAAAAACATTAAAACATATATAATTTATAAAGTATAAAAGGACTTATGCAAGCCTGTTCAACATATAAACATTTGCTGCGAGTTTGAACTTTTGAAGTTCTACTGATTCAACTACCCGATTAGGAAGATCGTGCCACGACTTGGTCACAGCTGGAATAAAACTTCTAGAGTACTGTGTATTATTGAGCCTCATGATGGAGAAAGCCTGACTATTAGAATTAACTGCATACCTAGTATTACGAACAGGATGGAACTGTCCGGGAAGATCTGAATGTAAAGGATGGTCAGAATTATAAAAAAAATCTTATGCAACCTGCATAATGAACTAATTGAACGACGGTGTCAAAGGTTAAAATCTAGATCACGAATAAGAAATTCAATAGACCGTAAGTTCCTTTACTTGTATGATATTTTTACTTCGTATTAGAACATATCCCTTTCACTATACGTATGGCTGTTCACATAGCATACGCTATTCTGTAGATATATTATATTAGTTATTAATAATAATTGCCAGATGGTCGTCGGACATTCTTGAGTGAAAACGATTTCCACGGCAGATTTGGATAAAGTAGAAAATAAAAAGAATTAATTATTCTTCGCAATTCCGATTAAATCCCACCACCTTTTGCAGTCCAGTAAAGTATTTCCTAGTCCAAAATTAGCAACGCCACGAAGCCATTCATTTGCGGGAAAGTTTTGTAGCAATGCAGATTTATTCTGGTATCTGCATTGATTACCACCAGCGTAGCGGAAGCTTTTTTTCACGCAGGGGCTAATCATGGCGAAGCGTTATCCAATAAAAATCGAGAGATTGCAATATAAATGTTCTTATTTGCTAAAATGGATTTAAATGGGCTATTGATTTTTTTTTTAAATGAGGGATGGCGGTAAAGTATCTTCTCATGCCAAGAGACAATGAACCCGTGCTAAATTTCTGTAACGGTGGAAGTGAGGGGAAAAAGGATTCTCTTAATTTTGCATTTGTTACGTCACTAAATACAAACCAACGTTATCTATAGGGATATTACTTTCTGCTAAGCTAAGAGTTTGCTAAAAGTGATTGAAATGGGCTGTTGAATTTTTTTTTTTTTTTTTTTTTTTTTTTTTTCCAAATGAGGGATGGCGGTAAAGTATCTTCTCATGCCGAGAAACAATGAAACCGTGCTACATTTCTGTAATGGTTGAAGTGAGGGGAAAAATTATTCTCTTATTTTGCATTTGTTACGTCACTAAATACAAACTAACGCTATCTATGGGGATATTACTTTCTGATAAGCTAAGAGTAATCATCATCATCATCGTTATCTCTTCCTACGCCTACAAAGGGCCTCGGTTAGATTTCGCCAGTCGTCTCCATTCATCATCTCCTACTTCTAGTGCCTTGTGGACCCCAATTAATGTTTGGTTAACTAATCTCTCTTGGAGAGTGCGAATAGCATGACCAAGCCATCTCTATCTACCCCTTACCCTGATCTCATCCACATATGGCACTCGAGTAATCTCTTAGTTATGTTTCTGATCCTGTCCTGCCATTTCATTCTCAATATTCTTCTGAGGGCTTTGTTCTCAAATCTACAAACTCTGTTGAATATTGTTTCATTGTCATACCATGACAACCAATCTCACTTAACTGATATATAGTCTGATTTTATATGTTAAAATCAGGCGATTTGATTTCCAAATTTTACTTAACCTAGCCATTGTCTGGTTTGCTTTTTTCAATATTTCATTAAACTGAATTTCTAATGACCCTGTATTGGAGATCATAGTTCCTGCATTATTTATATTACTGATAATTTTTATTTTAGTGTAATTTTGCACAACATGTCTGTTATATCTATGTAACCGTTCATCCCTCATCCACATCTTAGGAGTAAATGGGAAGTTGTTAAATAAGAAGAAAACATTAATACCAAGGGAAAAAAATTAATAACATTTATCTCATCCAAGAATTCCCAGGATTATCAAGAATCCAAAGATCAAATCCAATTTTATCTCCTAAATACCCATCCAACCGTATCTTATCGGTCGGTCTTTCAAGTCCAATTCAAAATCATCGCATCTGCGCCTGACGACTCCAGACTCCTTAACAACCCCCCCCCCCCCCCCCCGAACCGTTCTTATCGCGATTAGTACATGTACGGGCGAGTCCCACCAAACCGCCGCCATCCATATTATCAATGCCTGGAATCAACGCCCTCAGCATAAGGTCCTGGAAAAGGAATCGCCGACTGGCCGAGATATGTCGCCCGATTGCCTTCATCTTTTTCCCCCCGAGCCATTCGGTCAGCTGAAAAGTTCTAGCATCTTCCTTTCGCCGAGTAGGCACATTTTATCTCTTGCTCCTTCCTCTCTCTCTTTCCACTATCTCAAAATGATAGTAATGGTGTCAGTAATTCATTTTGCCCGAGGCTTCTGGG
>NC_090752.1:15585299-15592799 GCF_036898095.1 Palaemon carinicauda
AAAAATTCCCCTTTTGTTATATTTTCATAACCTAAAGGCTACGGATTTACTGAGGTTCCAAAGAACAGAATTATCAATGGCAGAAAGAACGAGAAGACCAAAGAAGAAATTTAAGAATCTAAATATTGGCTATATTGCCAAATATGATTTAATATTTCTACCATAGCCATATTAACTGGTATCAATAAATAAAAAAAATACTAATGAAATTCTGAGCAAATTAATAAATAAGCAAATATATTGCCAAGTGTTTCATCCACCAGAGACTCTCAACTGGAGGATGTGGAGTACTATGCTACGAAGGCTAAGCCTCAGTCTATTTGAGTACTTTGTTTAATGATAGTTGCGTGGCGTAAAGTAGAATATTGTGACGGTGCCGAGAGAAGGTTGTGAATTCAGAGGCAGTATGAAAGCAACTTGAGTTAATTTATTATAGAACACACTCCTTTATATACAAAACCTCAAGGCAACAGGAAATTACATGTTCGAGAAACAGACAATGTTACATAGGAGAAACGCAGACATGTTTATTCTGGTTCTGTTTAGTGCGAGGGAAGAGCGAAGATACAAGCATAATATATACAAAATGAATTATGTACGATCGTGTGACACACGGTTGGTACAATATTTTGTCTACCCGAGATTACACAACAGGCGATAATAGCGTCATAAGTATTCAAGTCGGCTGAACTTGATATCAGTGAAAATGAACATGAATAATGTAGGCCACTTGAGTAAAAGGAATTGCTCCTCCCTGACATTAAAGGTTAAAGGTGTCTTTTCAGTTTCATCAGAATAGATACTCACCAGAAGGTCAGCCGGGCAAGCCCAAACCCAACTGTGGTGCCCAAGCAGAGCCGTGGCCTCCCCAGTAAACCGCTTAAACTCTAGGTCCTGGGCTAGGATCTATCTGCTGTCATGCGAATGCTAGACGAACACTTTACCACTGTACTAGCCAGGAGGCTTATTTCTTTTTTAAAGAAAGTAACCTGGAGATTGCACCTTATTTATATTTGTAACTTGGTTGAAAATGTACCGAGTTACGTTGCTACTTTTTAAAGATAGTGATTAAGCTTTTTTTTTTTTTTTTTTATTAATATTGCATAGTTTTAGGCATATAGATTCGGCTTCATTCAATATACATGAAGATGAACTATATAATACTCAAGCTTATTTATATTTTGTGAAAAGAAATTTTTTAAATACATGCAATTTATCACAGTACTATTTCACATCACGTATGTGTATCAACTTTAGCCGGAGTCCATTTGAAAACAGGATTGATATTTTTAGTATTCTTATCTACTTCAATGTGATTAGCTTTTTATTTTGTCTATAAAGTATTACCTGTTTATAGGTTACTAATGAGCGGCTGATGATAAAGACAGGTCAAGGTCTAAAGACCAAATATGTACAGACATAATCAGCAACCAAACCGTCCATGAAATAAAATTATTAAAATTATTAAACTGATTATTAATATTAGAACTATTGAAATTATTATTGCTATTAAAATTATTAAAATGATTTTTATTATTATTAAAATTATTAATATTGTCACGTGAGATCTTGAACAAAACAATAGGTGCTGATGCATTAGCAAGTAGACCTCCTCCCCCACCCTCTCCACAATCTTGATTTACAAAATATATGAAACAAAATGAAAATGGAATTGAGTAATAAGCTGTGTAGGATTGATATTTGACTTCCACTGCAAATAGTTCTCTTAAATTTTTTTTATAGCTTTAGGATTACAAGCAAATTGCAATATATCAAATTTATTTATTAGTATTTGTGAGCAGTAGCGCAAAATACTTCACTACTGTATACCCATTTGACTTTACTGTGTTAATCCTGAAACATTCAACATTTATATATTTTCCCATTAGATACAAAGTTTGTGGCCATATGTGTCATTTATTGTTTATCTGTTCAAAAACGATACTTAACAAATAATGAACTCTGTTTGGATTTTCCGACCCCAACCCGAGACCGTTCTTTCTCACGAATTGTTCTTCTGCAGGTAAACACAATGAAGGCACCTTTTATCCTAGCTTCGATATGGTACAGTTGGCTTCATTAATTCCATTACACCGATGTGTCCTTAACTTCACATGAAGTGCACAGGAATTAATGGAGCCAACTGTACACAATGTCCATAAGGTCGGGACTTACTTTTTTATATCGTTCGTATATCAGTGTCATTTGTGACAGTGCGTGTAATGCAGTAGAAATGGCATTATATCAAGAAGACTGAGAATTGTACTGTATCTTTATTCCTAGTCATTCATAATTCGAGAATTTAATTCGAGAATTTAATATAATTAGCAGATTACAGCAATAAAAGCTCATTTGACTTGAGTGTATTAGGAGACTACAACAATAAAAGCTCTTTTGACTTTAGTGTATTAGGAGACTACAACAATAAAAGCTCATTTGACCTAAGGTGTATTAGCAGATTACAACAATAAAAGGTTATTTGACCTGAGGTGTATTAGCATACTACAACAATAAAAGGTTATTTGACCCGAGGTGTATTAGCATACTACAACAATAAAAGGTTATTTGACCTGAGGTGTATTAGCAGACTACAACAATAAGAGGTTATTTGACCTGAGGTGTATTAGCAGACTACAACAATAAAAGGTTATTTGACCTGAGGTGTATTAGCAGACTACAACAATAAAAGGTTATTTGACCTGAGGTGTATTAGCAGACTACAACAATAAAAGCTCATTTGACCTGAGGTGTATCCTTTTGAAATATTTTAATGTTAAATTATCAATTGATATTCTCAAATAGATAACGTTATTGTAAGTAGACGAAAGTGTGTTTTATGAAAACTACGTTTCTCTGTTGAATTCATATTTCATAAAATTGAACACCAGTTAAGAAAAAAAGATATATCCAGAGTTTAGTGCGTTGACTTCTGTATATATATGTCATGTTAGTGCTGGTGAAACTAGCAATTATTATCCATGGAATATATTTTACCGGATGTTTTTTTCCCCTGCTCAAGTAATTCTATATGGAATTATTGTTGTTGTTGTTGTTGTTGTTGTTGTTGTTGTTAGCTAAGCTACAACCCTAATTGAAAAAGAAAGATACTATAAACACAACGGCTCCGACATGGGAAAATAGCCCAGTGAGAAAAGGAAACAAGGAAATTAATAAACTACAAAAGTAAAGAACAATTAAAGAAAATATTTTCAGAACAGTAACAACATTAAAATATATCTTTTATATATAAACTATTGTAAATTACTTTTAATTGATCTGCTGTTTAAAGTGATTTCAAGAGTAACAACTTTAAAATATATCTTTTATATATAAACTATTGTAAATTACTTTTAATTGATCTGCTGTTTAAAAGTGATTCCAAAGTTATATAATTGACACTCATAGAAAAATTATATTTGATATGGGAAGTTTGGACTCTTACTATGCTTCAAGATGATCCAATTAATTCATGTATCATAAACATTCCCATGATACGGCAACCTGCTGGTGGAAAATGTGTTTTTGTGATGCATATTACCGATAGAGTATTTTCGCATTACGGTATTGTCACACATTCATCTTCATTAAAACGTAATGAGATTTGTTCCGTGTTTGATGCATTTACTGAAAATTATTTGCATCCAATTGAAGCTGAATATTACATTTGGAACCCTCCCCCCTCCCTCCCCCCCTCCCCCCCTCCCCCCCCTCCCCCTCCCCCACCCCCTCCCCCCCTCCCCCGCTTCATCGTTCCAGTCCATGGAAAGAGAGGAGACCCCCCTTTCCCCCTCCCAAGCTTCATCGTTTAAGACCATGGAAAGAGAGAAGACCCCCCCCCCTCCCCCGCTTCATCGTTCCAGTCCATGGAAAGAGAGGAGACCCCCCCCTCCCCCCTCCCCCGCTTCATCGTTCCAGTCCATGGAAAGAGAGGAGACACCCCCCCCCCCTCCCCCGCTTCATCGTTCCAGTCCATGGAAAGAGAGGAGACCCTCCCCTCCCCCGCTTCATCGTTCCAGTCCATGGAAAGAGAGGAGACCCCCCCTCCCCCCTCCCCCGCTTCACTGTTCCTGTCCATGGAAAGAGAGGAGACACCCCCCTCCCCCGCTTCATCGTTCCAGTCCATGGAAAGAGAGGAGACCCCCCCCCTCCCCCCGCTTCATCGTTCCAGTCCATGGAAAGAGAGGAGACCCCCCCTCCCCCCTCCCCCGCTTCACCACGAAAGGAACAACATTAGTCATTCGGATTCAGACGTAGGATTCATGCAATTCCATATAATGTCTAAAAGCGAATCGGGAAGCTTATAAAAAAAGGTATCATTTACCGGAAAATGTTCGAACCCTTTTCGGACAGAATTGTGTGGTCAGTTGCAGTAAATCAGTTTTCATCAACCATATCCGGAGATAAATTGGTAAGGTAGGATAGTGGACAGGCTGGGGGTAAAGGGGAATGGGGTGGGGAAAATGGGGTGCAGGATTTAATGTGTGGGAGTTGGGATAAAGTAGGGTGGGGGAGGGGGAGGGGGTCCAAAATTATTTCATGCTATTGGACGCTGAATATTTTCAGGGGGATTTTGTTTCCTCTCGTTTCCCCCAAACCACCATCTCATGGCTGTACTACACTTCCCCAGCTCTTCTACAGCTCTTCTCCATGCGTCATAATTTTTTGAACCATGAAAATGAAACAGCAAGAAGCAGTTAGATATTGTGTTGCTGTATTTTCTATGTGATCTGTTCATTCAAATTATTTTATGTCTGGATTTTTCAGTCGAGACTGGAAACACTTAAAGTAAAATAGCCATACACAATACAGTGGAATCTATATTCAAGAAGAAATTTATACCCTGTAAACAATTTTGGTGAATTCTGTTAATGACCCTATCAGCCATTGTCATTATGCCAGATAACTGCCTGTCATTCAGTTAAGCAAATCACTTGTCTGTAATTTCTTTTTTTGTGAACTGTTTGATAGTTAAGAGATACCTATTATAATTAGTTATTACCTTTTGATGTGATACATTCTTAAAACCATGAAAAAAGATGTTTATATTTTAAAGTTAATCATTCAACGACCAAAGGACAAAACTTGTTTCGCCGACTACTTGAGCTAGGAAAATTTTTAAAACTTTTAAGATTTTCACTGGTACCAAGTGTAAGCGAGGTTTACTTCAATTTATTTGGCAAGCAGTTAAGAATAAACTTTGTCTCATGACACTTTATTGCAGCTGTTGTATTCATGATAATGTCGTTGGTAGTCAAATCAGACATTTAGAATTTTAGTTATGTCTGATCAAAAAGTTTATTTTCCATTTATAACATGAATAGGCGTTTGTGATTTGTGTGAATGTATAGATGGGGATTCTTAAAGGAACGGTTTTTGCTTGTAGATCATGTTAACAAATACCTTTTTGCCTCTTTGGCGATAAAAGTCACTGTTCCACCACACTAAAAGGTTTTTGAAAAGTTAAGAACGTTCTTTTAGACCTGATGCTAAACTGTGCCATTGTAGAGAATAGTTCTGGTACGCCTTGCAATTGCAAGTACCATAATTGATAGCCACATGGCTAGCAGGCTTACTGTTGGATGTCTTAATATATATATATATATATATATATATATATATATATATATATAATGTATATGTATATATATGTATATGTGTATGTATATATATGTATATATATATGTATATATGTATATATATGTATATATATTTATATATGTATATATATTTATATATGTATATATATGTATATATATATATGTATATATATATATGTATTTATATATGTATATATATGTATGTATTTATATATGTATATATATGTATGTATATATATATATATGTATGTATATATATATGTATGTATATATATATGTATATATATGTATATATATATATATATATATATATGTATATATATATATGTATTTATATATGTATATATATGTATGTGTATATATATATATATATATATATATATATATATATATATATGTATATATATATATATGTATATACAGTATATGTATATATGTGTATATATATGTATGCATGTATATATATGTATATATATGTATATAAAAAACCTACATACATACATACATACAGTATATTAATTAACAAGAGACGTAATAGCTCATAGGAAGTAATGCAAGAGTGATATTATGGTAACTGATATGTGGGAAAGCTTGTAAAAATTATACATTTTGAAACTATTTTTCTGTCATTGTTTCCATAGTTTATGACTATAAGAGATGAGCAGCTGCGTTGTGCAATTCAAGCTGCAATATAAAGGTCATTTGATCAAGATGTTGAGTGTCTGCAACCTTACCATCCTTGTGAGCTAAGGATAGGAGTTTTGGAGTAGCCTATAGGTCTACCTGCTGAATCATCAGCAGCCATTACCTGGCCCTCCCTGGTCCTAGTTTTGGTGGAGAGTGGGATTGGGCGCTGATCATATGATATATGGTCAGTCGCTAGGGCATAGTCCTGCTTGCTAGTGTAATGTCACTGTCCCTTGCCTCTGCCATTCATGAGCGGCCTTTACAAATTTATTTGAAATGTCATTTTTATGTTTGATAAATTGTCAGAATAAAAAAAGAATACTTTATAAAAAAAGGTCAATTTTATTTGATAATTTGTTATATATATATATATATATATATATATATATATGTATATATACATATACACACATATATACATATATATACACACACACATATATATATGTATATATATATATACACACACACATATATATATATATATATATGTATATATACACACACATATATATATATATATATATATATGTATGTATATATACACACACACACACACATATATATATATATATATATATATATATATATATATATATATACATACATATATATACATTAAACCAAAATTTGCAAACAATGTAGCCTACACATCACAATGTTAACTAAAATAATTATTACATTGTCAGTGCAGTTGACCCTCTGGGTGAAGCTGATCGAGTTTATTTTTATTAATTGGCAATATGATATGACATGTTTTTCCCTGAAATATCCGTAATAAATATATTATGAATAATCCATTTAATTTTCATTGTGTGGATGATTATATAGTTGATTAAATGACTGGCATGAGGCTTCATTGTTCGCTGTGAGTTATAATATGCAACTGTTGAATTGGTTCAACTGTTTGTTTTAAACTCGGGCTTTGTACAAAGCTGTATATCTGCAAAAGAAAACAGCTCCCGCTTAATATGAAGATCTGAACCAAGAACAAATCGCTACCTCATTGCAAGAGGGTCGTAACTCCAAATTTGCTAGTTTTGAGTTATATGGTGTACAAGATTGCCGAATTGATTCTGCATCTTTTGGTAAAAGAGTCGTAAATCTAGGTGAATTAGCGGCCGAGAGATGGCACTAAGAAGATTGTGAAACATGATCAAATTCATAGGACTTAGCAACTTTCAAATGCCTCTCTTGAAAAATCAGGAATTTGGAG
>NC_090752.1:15605299-15610299 GCF_036898095.1 Palaemon carinicauda
AGTCTGCTTCTTGCTTGATCCGTCAAAGTGAGTTTACCGTTTGATATCTTCTACCCACTGGGGTGCAAAAACAATTTAATCTTTGACTTTCTTTACACAGTTTCATAGTGGAATTCCACTTGGTATTTAAGAATTTAAGGAATTTCGTTGACTTGAAATATGTTATTTCTTTATTTATTTTCTAATTTTAATGATAATATATTTCGTATTTTTTACTACAACTTTGATATGAATGTTTTGTTTTATGAACGTCACTTAATATTAATTCTTACTAAGGGTGTTTATTAGTCTTTTTTATAAATAATTCATGGCAGACAAGGTTTTATATCTGTTATTAAGATCGGATTTAGGGTTTGAATCGTATGATTACATCCTTCTCATTAGTTGTGGCATTTTTTCCGGTTGTGGCATTTTTATAGGTTGCGGCATTTAAGGAATTTAGTTGATGTGACATATACTATTTCTTTCTTTATTTTCTATTTTTGATATTAATAAATTTTGTATTACTATACATTTCTGTTTTTGAATGCACATATCCACGTTTACTTATTTGTAAATACTGGCCATAACAATTATTATCCAACGTTACTTGAGTAGGTGATTTCTTGCTACATCTAATGTTTATTTTATCGCCATAAGAGTTTTCTTGCTAATAGATAGCAATGGCCGTTTATTCTTGTCGTTTTTTTTTTTTTTTTTTTTTTTTTTTTTTTTTTATTAAGTTTGCAAAATCGAAAAAGTTCATTTAACCGTTACTTTATTTTACTACAACTTTAATATAAATGTTTTTTTTTTTTTTATAAAGGAGAAAATACCACCGTCTTCTATTATTAGTGCTTACCTAGAATATTTGTTTGTCTTGAAATTATAAATAATTCATAGCAGACGATGTTTGATATGTTATTGAAATCTGAAATAGGGTTTTTGAGTCCTATGCTTACATCCTTCTCTAAATCGTGAAAATATTTTAAACAAAGAATGAAGAGATGAAGAGTACTATAATGTGATTCGTTATTTTAAATTACTATCTTTAAAGAATTCCATTCTCAAAGAGTAAGACAAATTTCAACAATACGTTGACAAAATCACTGATTAATTTGCTAGTCCAAATGCTCTTTGTGCTTCGTCTATACTATCTCAATGTATAATTGATTTCGAGGATTTTTATCATTCAATTTTCATCCTGGGATCAGTATTTGACGAAGGGTCTCAAGTGGAGGTGATTATTTTAAAGAAATTTAGAAGTAACATGAATTTATGTAATGAATCATCAGTAATTATCATCTCCTAAGTACGTAAAATTTTGCATTTAATATTAGCCCCAATTTTAACAAAGATGTTTGGAAGAGAGAGAGAGAGAGAGAGAGAGAGAGAGAGAGAGAGAGAGAGAGAGAATCTATTAAGGGTTTTTCCCTTTGAGTTCAGTTTAAGATTGATCGAGATTTGCGTGTTGCGTTCAGGGAAAATCTTATGTGGTTTTACTTTTTTTTTTTTTTTTTTTTTTACCTTTTTTTTTCTTTCTCGGGCTGATATAAACGGAGGGAAGGCATAATAATAGCCAACCTGACAAAGCTCAATTAGCTTATTTATCTACACCACCGCCCATAAAAATGTTCTGCGCCGACATGTTTATCTTCGGAATCTCATTATTAAAGGTGCCAGCCAATGAAATTATGACTTCACAATCCATTCATATTCTCTTCAAGGCCCGAGAGTGGAATTGGCCGTAAACTTGGCGAGGGAATTTCGAAGGAATAGAAATTTTTACTGGGGAAAAATAAAATATCAAGAGTTTAAAAGACTTATGAAATAATACAGAAACTCATTTTCCTAATAGGACTTTTATTCAAATGTATCATTTTTAATCATCTTATAAATAGTTGTATTAACAACTGTTGTTGCATTAGTAGTAATATAAGTATCAATAGGTCTAATAGCAGTAAGAAGCTCTTCTAGGCGAAGGACACTCCAAACTCAAAACCATTGTTCTTCAGCCTTGGGTAGTGCCATAGCCTCTGTTCCTTGGTCTTCCACTGTCTTGGGTTAGAGTTTTCTTGCTTGAGGGTACATTCGGGCACACTATTCTATTTTATTTCTCTTCCACTGGTTTTGTTAAAGTTTTTATAGTTTATATAGGAAATATTTATTATTAGTGTTGTTACTGTTCTTAAAATATTTTATTTTTCGTGTTTTCCTTTCCTCAGTGGGCTATTTTCCCTGTTGGAGCCACCTGGCTTGTAGCATCCTGCTTTTCCAACTAGGGTTGTGGCTTGGCAAGTAATAATGATAATGATAATCAGGGAGAGACTTTATTATGAAAATGAACAGGCTGTAGTAGCTTTACCATGATTAGCATTGATACCTTTATATAAAGATAAAAATAAAATTTGCATTATGTCTGGAAGTCTAAATTGATAATACAGATATGCCCAATTGATTATCGACATGTTTAGCAAGGCTTTACGTAAATAGTCAGGGCTATCCATACTAGGTTGGTTTCCTGCTAGCGATCAGACAAAAATCTCGTATCACCAACCTGCATTGGCCAGTTTGGTGATGAAAATTTGGCCAACCCCAATAAATGAATTGACATATCTGATGGCTTTGTATGCAGAGGACTTGAAACAGCTGCATCTGTTGTTGTTGCTGATATATTAAATGAGGAAAGAGAAACGGCTTATTATAAGTTCTAATAAAGGTTATTTATGAAGCACTATGCTGTTTTGTAACATCGACCTCTATTGAATGCAAAACTATTAAATGAGGCAACAACATTTTAAATTGAAAATGAATCGAAACTTTTGAGTTTTCAATTTGACCTAATAGTGAAGTCTTTTATAAACACTGTTTATTGCTTGACTTGATAAAATGTCATTTACGCAATCCTTGTAAATATCATCATTTAATTTTCATGCCTCATATCCAGTTTAATCACAAAAATTTGCGGAGGAGACGTTTGAAAGCTTATTATTGTTTATTAATATTTCCGACGCGTAAGTTTTACGTGATAAACAAGGTTTATTGCTGCAGTATTTGGGGATTTTAATCATATACTTAAACGGAAAAAGTACTGAACTGGTTAATGGGAGATCATTTGAAAATATTTATTTCGAAATGTAAAGTAACGGCACATGAGATAAATTAATATTTTTTTTAAATCTTTGTATGATGTAATAAACGGAATTTAGTATTTAACCAAAAAAATGATGAATTCGAAATTAATTATATAGTAAGAAGATAAGCTGTTTTTAATAATGATATGGACAGGCTGAGGAATCCAGAATATGATGGAAAAGGAGAGAGAGAGAGAGAGAGAGAGAGAGAGAGAGAGAGAGAGAGAGAGAGAGAGAGAGAGAATAGAAATTCACATTCCATTCAGCTCAAATATGACCATACATTTCTCTTTTTTTCCAATACGCTTTCTATTCTCTTCCCTCTCTGAGGAAATACGCAGTGAAAGTGCTCTTCCCCCATTCCTTTCTCTCGGGGTGGCATTAAATGCATATATTTTCCGGCTTCTGATTTCTTTGTCGTATGAAGATGCAGATTTAGGGCTTTTCTTACATCTGGTTTTGGCTCGCCAAGAATTGATATCGGGTTCGCCTGTGAATTTAGATGGATTAATTTGAGTTCCTCATAAATTACATTTTTCTTTTTTGTTGTTGTTTATGAGTATTTCAACTGTTTTTATTTTTGTTGTTGAGGAATCAGCTGCATAATGTGAAGTTTTATGTTTAGGATTAGTATTTGTTTTCTTTTTTAGGTAAACAGCCTTTAAAACATTCTCCAAAACATTCTTTTTTTTTCCTTTGTTTATAAGCATTTCAACTTTTTTTTGGGTGGGGGGGGTTGTAGGAATCAGCTGGCATAATGTGAATTTTTATGTTTAGGATTAGTATTTATTTTCTTTTTTAGGTAAACAGCCTTTAAAAACATTCTCCAAAACATTCTTTTTTTTTCCTTTGTTTATAAAGCATTTCAACTTTTTTTTTTTGGGGGGGGGGGGGGTGGTTGAGGAATCAGCTGGCATAATGTGAAGTTTTTATGTTTAGGATTTAGTATTTATTTTCTTTTTTAGGTAAACAGCCTTTAAAACATTCTCCAAAATATTCTTTTTTTCCCTTTGTTTTTTAAGCATTTCAACTTTTTTTTTTTTGGGGGGGGGGGTTGAGGAATCAGCTGGCATAATGTGAAGTTTTATGTTTAGGATTAGTATTTGTTTTCTTTTTTAGGTAAACAGCCTTTAAAACATTCTCCAAAATATTCTTTTTTTTTTCCTTTGTTTTTAAGCATTTCAACTTTTTTTTGGGGGGGGGGGGGGGGTTGAGGAATCAGCTGGCATAATGTGAAGTTTTATGTTTAGGATTAGTATTTATTTTCTTTTTTTAGGTAAACAGCCTTTAAAACATTCTCCAAAACATTGTTTTTTTTTTCTTCTTTTTGCTTTGGTAAAGATTAGAATATGCTGAAATATCCAGTTTCGTTAAAAGTTAACGTCGTAATTTTCTTATAAGATCTAATTATACACGCAAGCTCTCTCTCTCTCTCTCTCTCTCTCATATATATATATATATATATATATATGCATTTATATGTATATATATATATATATATATATATGTATATATGTGTATTGTATATGTATATGTATATATATACATATATATATGTATATATTTATACATATACATATATATATGCATATAATATATGTATATATAATATATATATGTATATATAATATATATATATATATATATATATATATATACACAGCCGTGTGTGCATATATATGGATTATTATTATTATTTCCATATATCGTGTATATTCGAATATATACCATGAACAGGATTCTTAAGAAAGACATCTCTGAGGAGAAAAGACGGTCAATAGCCCTTCTAAGCCCTGAAGTTCTGAATTAAGAATGAGCCCCGTCTTTAAAAACAAAATCCGGCTCTGCTTTAGACCGGAGAAAATACCTCCTTAGTCTGTTAAGTTT
>NC_090752.1:15620299-15627799 GCF_036898095.1 Palaemon carinicauda
AAAAAATTATGCATTGAAGAAAAAAAATTTTTTTGCATTAACTTTTAATTAATGTATAAAAATCCAAAATATTCGTCGAGCCAAGCAGAAATTCGTAAAATGATGCTGGACAAGGAAGTCATTGGACAAAAAAACTTTGGACAAAAAAAAAAAAAAAGGAAAAAACACCTTGGACGAAAAGGCTATGCACGATCAGTGCATCTGATTAAATTATAAAAATATATATAAAAAAATATAATTTTAAGTTGGTGGTGGTGTATCTATTAACACATTTCTGCTTGAATATATTGATGCTATTTGTATTATAATATTTTCGATATAATGCCATTCTTGCAATCCAGTTAATTTTCTTAAATTATGATTTATGAGAGAGAGAGAGAGAGAGAGAGAGAGAGAGAGAGAGAGAGAGAGGAGAGAGAGAGAGAGAGATGCTATTTGTATTTCAATATAATACCATCTTACAATCCAGTTAATTTTACTGAAATATACAATTTTTTAGAGAGAGAGAGAGAGAGGAGGAGAGAGAGAGAGAGAGAGAGAGAGAGAGGAGAGAGAGAGGAGAAGGAGGAGAGAGAGAGAGAGAGAGAGGAGAGAGAGAGAGAGAGGAATGCTATTCCTACCCATTTCAAGTCCGTTCCAATTCTCTCTTATCGACTCCACGAGATTCCAACTCAAATTGTCGCCATTAGTGAGTACTAATCCGTTTCCTTCTGTAATCTAGAACTACACAGGACTCTTCAAGAATAGTTTCAATTTTTTCTTGTAGATTGAAAATCGTGTTGGACAGCGTAAAATTTAATTCGTATAATTTTGTTTTAATCATTTTGGTTTGATTTATTATTATTATTATTATTATTACTACTACTACTACTACTACTACTACTACTACTACTACTACTACTACTATTACTACTACTACTACTATTGTTATTATCGTTATTATTATTATTATTACTACTACTACTACTACTACTACTACTACTAGTCTAACCTACACCCTTAGTTTGAAAAGCCAGATGCTATAGGCCCAAGGGCTCCAAAAGGGAAAAATAGCCCAGTGAAGAAAGGAAATGAATGTACGATATAAGAATGTAATGAACAATCTAAAATAAAATATTTTAAAAATATCAACAACATAAATACAGATACTTTATAATATAAACTATAAAAGATTGTCAGCCCTGTTCGACATAAAAGTATTTGCTGCAAGTTCGAACTTTTGAAATTCTACTGATTCAACTACCCGATTAGGAAGATCATTCCCTCTTTTGGGGGGATATCATATCGTCTTCTCAATTTGTAGAAATATGGCTGCAACCACAGAATCAGCTCTACAATTTAAATTTAGCTATCATTTGAACAATGGAGAATTCAAGAATATATGCAATTCGTACTTCTTTATTGATATCTTCTCAAATAACACCAAGAGTATTGACGTTTAGCGTTGACTTCGTCCTTCAAGCCAATGATAGCAGCCTCAGGGGCACTGTCATTCTCAGACACAACTTGTCTTTAGAGAGTTGTCGAAGTTATCTACCTTTGTAAAGCCACAAAGGCGTTTTCTTCAAGTCGGTTGTTGAAATATTTTGGATTGTATTTTAAACTGACTTGCTCTTGTAATACATGTAGAATAGGCGGGCGACTGAGATTGGTGACTAATTAGATAAGTAAATATACATTTACTAATAATGAACATTGTTTTGGTAAAATTTTGTGCCCCAGTTTCTTCGTTTTAGTAAAGTGAATAATAAGAAATACATTATAATGAAACTTAATTAATGGGGTTTATAACTCAAAATTATATCCTGAATAACAGTACTATGGATTTGCCGATCATATATTAGAAATATATGAATGGACAATTAGATCCTTACTGCGTAGTTTGTGTATTGTATTATCTCTCTCTCTCTCCTCTCTCTCTCATCTCTCTCTCTCTCTCTCTCTCTCTCTCTCTCTCTCTAAGAATGATACTTTGTGTGTATATTCGTAAAAGTGACTCTACGAAATGAGCTCCCAGCGTATGTATTCTACGATTAATACCAAAGTTAGGCGAAGAAAGGAACGATATTGGTTTTATTTCCTTAAAAATCCAGTTGTGTTTTATACGATTATTGAATTAGTTACCTGGTCAATAGCTTGTCGTTGTGGATCACAGTTGGATCGGAGGAAATATTTCAGATGTCACTTTTTGGAATGTTCTCTCTCTCTCTCTCTCCTCTCTCTCCTCTCTCTCTCCCTCCTCTCTCTCTCTCTCTCCTCTCTCTCTCCTCTCTCTCTCTCTCTCTCTCTCTCTCCATACACACACACACACACACACACATATATATATATATATATATGTATATATATGTATATATATGTATATATATATATATATATATATGTATATATATGTATATATATATATATATGTGTGTTGTGTGTGTATTATGTAGATATGTAAGTAATGTATATATATTATATATATATATATATATATATATATATATATACATATATATATATATATATATATATATATATATATATATATATATATATATATATATACATTATATTTGGGTGTGTATGTATGTATATTTATATACTGTATATGTATATATATTTCAATTTATTCTCTCTCTCTCCTCTCTCTCTCTCTCTCTCTCTCCTCTCTCTCTCTCTCTCTCTCTCTCTCTCTCTCTCACTCCCGCCATCCATGTAAACTGGTACAGTTATTATATTCAATCAGCTTTAACTCGTTATAAGAAGCGAATACACAATTGTCCAGAGAGAAGAAAAAAAAGATTCTTCAGCAACGTGTTGCGAAAATTTCGCCTTTGAATCTCGTAATCCAAATTAGCGTCCCTAATTGCTAGCGCTAATGGTAGGAATTTCCAAATGACCTCTTTAAGTTGTTGGAGGAGAGTTTAGGACGATCCTCGTGGGAGAGACTCGGGGGAGGAAATTTATCCTGAACGCGTTGCCTTTAAAGGTTTAAAGGCCGCTCTTGAATGGCAGAGGCAAGGGAGAATGACATTGCCCTTTCGAGCAGGACAATGCCCCTAGAGACTGACCATATATACATATGATAGCGCCGAAGCCCACTCTCCAGCCAAGCTAGGACTAAGGAGGCAGGGCAATGGCTACTGATGACTCGGCAGATAGACCTATAGGCTCCCCCAAACCCTCCATCCTTAGCTCACAAGAATGGTGAGGTTGCAGCGACCAAAAAACTAACGAGTTGAGCGGGACTCGAATCCCAGTCTGGCGTTCACTAGTCAGGGACGATTTTTTGGTGGATGTTCATATTTTCAACCTCCCACCCCCCATATTTCCTTCGCCAAAATCGAAGATATTGCTAAGGGTATGTATTCACCCCTGTCAGTTAATCACATATCTATTGGATTGTTTGTGAGCAACTTCAAACAAAAACTACTGTACCGATTTTGACCAAACTGGGTACTCATGTTGGGTATGACCTAGGGATAAATATGTGACATTTTTGATTAAGTACATCAAAGTACAAGTAGGCAGTAGTACTTTGAAAATAACTGCAATGTTAAGTAAATACAAATATTTTGTTAGCTTATTTTTTGTTTGTGAACAACTTTATGCAAAAGATATGGAAGAAATTTCAATAAAATTGGGTATGACCCATAGACAAATCCATTGGATTTTGAAGGATATACATGGAAGCGCACATACGTTGTGGAGTTAGAAAGCAAAATAAGACTGCAAAGACATACTCTCTACTGATTGTCCCTCTAGTTTTACATGTGTTCGTGTTTGTCTTTGCTATGTTTTCTTCCATTTCTTATTAAGATTCATTAAAGATCGTCATTGTTTTCATGATTATTTTTTGATATTGAATAATAAAATTAGTGGAAGTAAGAACTACGAAAGATTTTCTGAAATTGATTAGATGGACAACGCAGGAATACAAGTATTGTTAGAATTGTAAAAATAGTTATTTTTTTTCATTTAAAATAATGTTTCATACGATGACGAAAAAACGCTTTTTGAGTGTTTCCTGGGATTGGAAAAATCTACTTTATATGTTTTATAGAAGAGATTTAGATTTTATCAAATCACCTCTGGGTCGAATATACAGTAGTTCAATTATGTAACTCTCGGATTTGGGTGCAGAAATCAAATTCCGTTTCTGAAGTTAGTTAAAGATTTAGATTAAGTTTTGAATGTTTTTTTGGACCTGAAATAAGCTCGAGTCGTGTGTCATTATTATTATTATTATTATTATTATTATTATTATTATTATTATTATTAGCTAAGCTACAACCTTTGTTTGAAAAGCAAGATGCTATAAGCCCAAAGGCTCCAGCAGGGAAAAATAGCCCAGTGAGGAAAGGAAATAAGGAAATAAACGATATGAAAAATAATGAACAATTATAATTAAATATTTTAAAACATTAACAACATCAAAACAGTTATTTCATATATAAAACTATAAAGGAGACTTTTGTCAGCCTGTTCACACAAAAAAAAAAAAAAAAAAAAAAAAAAAAACATTTGCTGAAAGTTTGAATTTTTGAAGTTTCTACCGTTTCAACTACCCAATTAGGAAGATTAAGACCATTGCCTTTATAATACAAGCTAATAATAATAATAATAAATGAAGGAATCAGCGAGTTAATTCTTGGGTGAAGATTTTCGCCCTTAGAGCTACTACATTTGCTTGAATTTGTTATTGTCTAGAGTGTTATATTAGGTCCTTGGTTTTCCTTGATAGTTATATATTTTATAAAGCTCTAGTTCCTTGATAAACTGAAAACTTAATAAATTTTTATGGTCATATATTACTCATAAGGAAAATAATAGATTTACTTATGAAACTGTGGCACTATTCGACTCCTCCCTTTTTTTTTTTTTTTTCAACAAAGCTGACATTTGGATTTTTCCTCATCAGTGCCACTGTCATCTCATGAAACATTTTGAAGTTACAAAAACTGTGAATTATTAAAAGTTTTCTATTCAAATAAGGGAAAAGCTGATCTCTATTGATTACTCTTCCGGAAAGGAAAAAATAAGTTTACTCGAGTCTTTTTCTTGAAACCAATAATATGATTGGACCCAACGTCCAATTATAGAAATGCTTCCTTGAGAATTTGTCCACTCTCTCTCTCTCTCTCTCTCTCTCTCTCTCTCTCTCTCTCTCTCTCTCTCTCTCTCTCTCTCTCTCTCTCTGGTATAGCAATTTCTGGCTTATGCCATTTTACGTGGTTACATACATAGCCGTACACACGTAATTGTATTATTGCTATCTGTACATCACAAGTATTTTCATTTCTTAGTTTTTCCATTCTTTTGTTCCAGGGTTTTGTTAAAGAGAACTGCCGAATTATATTTCTCATTATGAGTTCTTCCATGGAATAACTTTTATCGTATTACGAGAGACTGCATTCAGTCAAAATCTATTTTCGATGATGAACTCATTTATATATTCTTAACCTAAGACAGGGCCTTTTTAGGAAAATATATAGGCTGGGAGCACACTAGCGACTCTGTGGCGCCACAAAGCCACAGCATCGAGTGGTGGGGATGTGGTCTCCCATAGGATTCCATTGTTTTCAAGTTTTGCCGCGTAAACTAGCAACTGTGGCAAGCGACTGTGGCTCTCTGTCGCTCATCCCCGCCACAGGCGTGGCGTGGCTTTGAAAACAATGGAAACCTATGGGAGACCACATCCCCGCCACACGATGCTGTGGCTTTGTGACGCCACAGAGTCGCTGGTGTGCTCCCGGCCTTATTCATCTTAGAGTTTAATACTTGAATAATTGTTAAAATTAATTAAAGGTAAACCATAACAATTACTTTATTTTAATTATTATTCAGCCTCCTGGCAAGTAAAGTGGTAACGTATTCGCCCAGCATTCGCATGGCAGCAGATCGATCCCCGCCGGGACCGTAAGTTTAAACTATTTACTGAGGAGGTCACTGCTGTGATTGGGCACCACAGTGGGGGTTTGAGCTGGTCCGGCTGACGTTCTGATGAGCATCTATTCTGATGGAATTGGAACTTAAACCAGACACCATTACCTTTACCTTTCGTACAAATTTATTTTGTAATATATTATTTTCAAAGTTTGTGTTGATAAATAATAAAGATGATGATCACGACAGGATAAGAAAAGAGAGGAAGTAATGAAATTGTCACTGAATTTCATTGGTACTCGAAACAGCCTGGAAATGGAAGTGGTTAATTAAATGCATTAAATGCAACAAATTGTGGACAGGAATTTTGTAAGAATGATATATAATGCATTTTAGTGCATTCTGCAATATAGCCAGATTTTTATGGAGTATTGATAAAATTTTTTGTTCCATATGTATGTGTGTGCATGGATAGAGAAAAGGCATCTTTCTTCCTCTTGTTTTTTTTAAGTTTTTTATAGTTTATATATGAAAGATTTATTTTAATGTTACTGTTCTTTAAATATCTTATTCTAATTGTCCATTACTTCTCTTGTAGTTTATTAATTTCCTTTCTTGGACTATTTATCCTTGCTGGAGCCCTTTGGCTTATAGCATCCTGCTTTTCCCACTAGGGTTGTTGCCTAGCTAGTAGTAATAATAGTAAGGTTCATTGGACTTGAGTATATAGTGTAATGGTATATAGATAAAAAAAGAAAACGAGAGTTGAGAGAAAGAAAGTTAATAACAAATTAAGAAATTTGATTAGATCGTTAATTATCATTAATCATCATCTTTTCCAACAAGGGTTGTTGCTTATCTAATAGTAATAATAGTAAGTATCATTGGACTTGAGTATATAGTGTAATGGTATATAGATAAAAAAAAGAAAACGAAAGTTGACAGAAATAAAGTTAATAACAAATTAAGAAATTTGATTAGATCGTTAATTATCATTAATCATCATCTTTTCCAACAAGGGTTGTTGCTTATCTAATAGTAATAATAGTAAGTATCATTGGACTTGAGTATATAGTGTAATGGTATATAGATAAAAAAAAGAAAACGAAAGTTGACAGAAATAAAGTTAATAACAAATTAAGAAATTTTATGAGGTTAATTATCATTATCTTTCACAATTAGCCTTAATTGTAATTTAGATACAAACTTCCTTATTTTAGGCCTGAGCATCCGAAATAGCTCGTTATATCGTCGGCCTGTTATACCTTTTCACAGTGGATGGCTTATTTACATAATCAAACTGCCGTGATTTGCATCTTGTGCTCTTTTAATGGCCAGTTTTCTTTTTCTTTTAGTTTTCGTCTTTTATTTATTATTATGTTCCTTACGTATCTATTTGTCGTCCGTGCGTTAGATAGACATTTTCGTTTATATGAGCTAATTTTCTTTGTTGAATGAAACAACGAACTGTCGTTAACCAGTAATAATAATAATAATAATAATAATAATAATAATAATAATAATAATAATAATAATAATAACCAATGTGTTTTCTAACACATTGGTTATTTTGCGTTTATAATGAGCTTAAGTTTATTACTAAGATTGTTGTAAGATTCGTTTTCTTTG
>NC_090752.1:15635299-15642799 GCF_036898095.1 Palaemon carinicauda
ATATATATATATATATACATATATATATATATATATATATATATATATATATATATATATATATATATATATATATATATATATATTGGCTATACTGTAACATTTAGACCAACCAGCTCCCAGCTCATTAAACCCCCCCCCCCCCGAAAAAAAATGAAAAACCTAAAATGTGTTGAAGGAAGAAAAGGGGAACGTTTAATCACGAAGCGATATTTTTTTTCCAGTTAAAAGATGATATAAGGATGTCAGATTTCATCTTAACTTGGGGAAACTACTTTCTGTCAAGTTCCTTTATTTTTTTATTTTTCTATTTACATTTTTTTGGCGTAGTTTGAGAGTCTAGGAATAACACATGCTCTCTCTCTCTCTCTCTCTCTCTCTCTCTCTCTCTCTCTCTCTCTCTCTCTCTCTCTCTCTCTCTCTCGGCTGCAAGGTCACAAAGAAGGAAAATCAAGCTAAAAGTTAGAGGGAGAGAAAATACAACTATCAAAAGCGGCTACATAATATAACTCCGTCGATATTAAAAGTCATGCGGTCTAGACTTCTGCAATTAAAATTAGTAATCCATTGTGGGAAATTACAGCACGGCAGTTTATATATAAGCCTGCAGGCATTGTGGGGGGGTGGGGGCCACTATATATTATACTAATAGCAATGAGAAAGCTTTAAGACGATCCGGATGAAAAAAAAAATAATTTAAGTAGTTTAAAGAGTTTGATGGGAAAAGAAGATAGTTTTCATCGACCTATTTGTGTAATATCGTTAAAAAACGAAGCTGTTTCATACATTACTATGGGCACTGAAGTGTCGTAAGGTGAGAACATCGTGTAAGGTTTAGGACAGATAAAAAAGCAGATTTAGGGAAATTAGGTTGATAATAGGATAAGAATTTTATGATAGTATTTCTAATATATGGAATAATCTTTGGTCGAATATTATCAATGGGATGATATTCAGTATCCAAAATGGTAGCTATATGTGTGTAAGTATTGAAGCAAGAAAAGGACACGTTTGCAACGAAAAAAATGCAATATAACTTACAACTATTGACGTTGTTAATAGTTTATATAGGCCATATCTGTTTTGACGTTGTCACTGTTTTTAGAATGATTTATTAATTTATTCTCATCATTTATTTATTTCCTTATTTCCTTTCTTCACTGGGCTATTTTTCCCTATTGGAGCCCTTGGGCTTATAGCATCTTGCATTTCCAACTAGGGTTGTAGCTTGGCTAGTAATAATAATAATAATAATAACTGGCGTTCACACACGAGTTACCCAGAGAGAGAGAGAGAGAGAGAGAGAGAGAGAGAGAGAGAGAGAGAGAGAGAGAGAGAGCCAGCATCATCAGGTATACCCGGTATATTATATTTATAGAGATTCGTATTCTCTTAAACCAATGTTTCCCAACTTTTTTTAAATGATTACCCCAGAATTTTATTTCCAACTAATCAATGACCCCATTGAACATATACCCGGTAACATCGGATGTGTTTTTGCAGCCACCTGATGAACTGTATGGATCTTGTAGCCCGCTATTGGCTGCTTATAGTTAAGGATCCAAAACAAATGCAAACTTTTCCTTTTTAATGGATATCAAAATGAACCATCACCAGTGCAGAATATTATTGTACAGCAATGTTAAAATTATTGAGTTTTCCTATAAAATAATTATTGCAGATTTTGTGTATGAATTATGGCAGTAATTATGGGAATGTGAAAAACTCAATTTCAGAACATCTTGATTACCCCAAAATTACGGGTCCATTACCCCACTGGGGTAATTTACCCCAGGGTTGGGAAACACTGAACCTACCCCCTATGCCTTGTATTTGTATCAATAAGAGTATGAGGGAGATAATCCTTACGTGATTGCAATGATAATAATTACAGACAGAACGATAGAACACACATCATATCAGTAGAGACTCAGAAAGCGTATATCTAGCTCTCGAGAGGATTTGGGAAGACTTTACTCCCTTTGTAGTGAATTTGGGAATGATTAATGCTGAGAGAATTCTGTGAATCATTTTGGGAATTGACATGAGGACTGAGCCCCGGATACGCAAGGTAACGCCGTAACAGAGAGCATAATAAACGCAATTAACTCCTCCACTCGGGCGTGATGAGATTAACGAGATTGTTGTAAGCGTATACTCATTTAGTTTTAACTCGATTCAACGTTTGTTTTTCCTTTGTACAGTATATGAATGAAAGTGTTTTTAATTTTGAATGATTTAGTTTCATAATTTCAAACGTATGCATAGAAAACTATCAGTTATTTTTATTATTTTAATCGTTGTTGATATACGCAGACTACCTTTATTTTTTTATTTTTCCTTTGTTTATGAATGAAAGGGTCTTTAGTTTATTTTTTTTTTTTTTAAACATTAGCATAGACAACTATCAGCTATTTTCTATTCTAATCGTTGTTTATATACTCAGAGTTCCTTTATTTTTCTTTTGTATATGAATGAAAGTGTTTTGTATTTTAAGCTTTTTTTTTCTAATTTGAAACGTATGCATAGAAAACTATAATATATTTGTCATTTTTATCGTTGTTTATATACTCAGATTATCTGCCCACTCTCAATACGAGCTGGTACAGCAGATAACATTGACAGTGTATCGTCCATTCGTTTATATTTTTTATATGATTATTAAAAATGTGTTGCTTGTTTCTAATTTTTTAAATTTTTTTAGTTTTATGGCTTTGTTTTTCACTGTGTGATTTTTTACTATCCTTCATAAATCTTTGAATATCGATACATTTCATTATTAAAACAGATAAATTTCTTTACAATAAAATGTTGATTACTTTTTTAATGTACAGCTACCATATTTATTTTCAGTTTGGCTTTGTTTTTTTATTATTTTTGTTTAATATTGTAGAATTATCTTTAAGTTTAAAAATAGTACAAAAATTTTATTCCAAAGAAGATGATTTTTAATGTGATCTAATACGTAATGGAAAATTGTTATATTGGGCTTGCCAGCTGTTTTTAAGGTCTTAATGTTTTTTCAGTTTATTAAATTATTTATATATATATATATATATATATATATATATATATATATATATATATATATATATATATATATATATATATATATATATATGTGTGTGTGTGTGTGTGTGTGTGTGTGTGTATGTATATATATACATATATATATATATATATATATATATATATATATATATATATATATATATATATATATATATATATTATATTTATATATATATATATATATATATATATATATATATATATATATATATATATATATATATATATTACATATTACTATACAGTTAGTAAATTTCATGATAAAGTTCTCATCCTTCACGACTGTGCTTTACACTAAATAAACTTAGACACTTCTACGATCAATGTAGTTTACTTCCTACAGTAATAAAAAGAAACATATAGATATTAACAGATAAACTGCTTTCAACCTGCTCAACGAGGAGACATTTGTATCAAGATATCATGAAGAGGAAAAACAATAGCATATTAAGGGAGTTGTTTTTCATATGATAATGGTGTTTTTAATTAGTTTAGGTAAGGTGATAGTGCATAAGTATTTTAAAATTTGTTACTTCAAAATTCTGCAACATGAATAAATAAATAATTCAAAGTTTCAAGTTATTGCAATGCTCAAACTCTGTAGTAATGGTGTTTTTAATTTGTTTTTCGTAAGAAGATAGTGCTTAAGTATTTTAAAATCTGCGACTTAAAAATTCTGCAACGTGAATTAGTAAATAATTCAAAGTTTCGAGTTATTGCAATGCTCAAACTCTGTGATAATGGCGTTTTCAATTATTTTTTGATAAGGGGATGTTGCATAAGCATTTTAAAATCTGTGATTTCAAAATTTTGCAATATGATTCTATGAATAATTCCATGACTCTTAGCACAATTACACAAGGGCTCAGTCATTTCTTCTATTCCAATATCTGGCAATAATCTAGAAACGTAAGGATGATTATCCATAATTTTTTTTTTTCTCCAGAATTTTAGCTAAAATTATAAATTTCCCTTTCATTTTCCCCTTTTGATAAAGATGATATCATCTGTCACCCACCACTATCATTAGGTGGTAATAAATGTTAATATATCTATATTGTTTAACAAACGCTTAAGAACAGTATATTTAACAATCTCTGAAATAAAAAATCATGCTATTTATGTTCATATGACGAGCGATTTTATGTTCGTATGACGAGCGATTTTATGTTCATACAACAAGCGATTTTACGTTCATATGAGGAGCGATTTATGTTCATATGACGAGCGATTTTAGGTTCATATGACGAGCGATTTATGTTCATATGACAAGCGATTTTATGTCGATTTTATGTTCATATGAGAGCGATAATCGTAATCCTATTTAATATAATCTTCTCTCATGTGGACTTTGAAATGGAATAATTAAGCAACGAGTATATTCAGCTTATTGAAAAGACCCTGATAAACCATTTCCTTTGATAATGGAGAATGTTTTTTTTTTTTTTCCCCACACACACAAGGAAATAATTTTTCGTGTTTTATCTTTTTTTTATTGATAAATAGTAACTTTGTATCGATTTCCTTAAAAATGGAAGGTTATCACAATTGTTCATTTGTAAAGGAAAGGATTTTATTTTATTTCTTAGTGCCATTCGACCGAGATAGTTTTTTCCTTAGTGTTTTTTCATTCACACATATGCACATACACACATGAACACACATTATACATACATTGTATATATATATATATATATATATATATATATATATATATATATATATATATATATATATATATATATATATATATATGTATACATACAAGTTATATTTACACAATTTCTTTTAGACGTTAGATTCACTCATCCTTGTAAATAACGTATTCTTAATGGTTAAATGCAATGGATGTTAAGAGTATCTGTGGTTTAACATATTAATTAAAAATGGGACTATTATTAAATATATACAATATATATGTATGCATATATGTATACATGTGTGTGGAATGCGTAGGCATACAGACATACACATATCTCCAATTTGTTTTTGTGATTGTGTGGTGTACCAATACAGTTTTCTATAAGATTGGTAGTAATGGCTACAGTTTGTCCACTGATACCTTCAGAAGCACCTGGAGCTTTGAGTAAACAGACATTAATGGACCTTCCTGGAGTGTTTCTCTGGACGATCACTTGTGGGATGTTGGGAATTAAACAATAACATTCTCAGTGGGCGAGATGTACTGTAATTGAAAATGAGAATGGAGAAAGTATTGCAGCTTTGTGGTTTGTTCTTTGCGTTGTACAAGTTTGTATGGTATTTAATATATTGTATTGGAAGAATTTAAATAAAGTTAGTATTAGTATTACTTGCTAAGCTACTACCCTAATTGGAAAAGCAGGATGCTATAAGCCAAGGGGCAAGTTTGTATGGTATTTAATATATCGTATTGGAAGAATTTAAATAAAGTTATTATTAGTATTACTTGCTAAGCTACTACCCTAATTGGAAAAGCAGGATGCTATAAGCCAAGGGGCAAGTTTGTATGGTATTTATTATATTGTATTGGAAGAATTTAAATAAAGTTAGTATTAGTATTACTTGCTAAGCTACTACCCTAATTGGAAAAGCAGGATGCTATAAGCCAAGGGGCAAGTTTGTATGGTATTTAATATATTGTATTGGAAGAATTTAAATAAAGTTAGTATTAGTATTACTTGCTAAGCTACTACCCTAATTGGAAAAGCAGGATGCTATAAGCCAAGGGGCAAGTTTGTATGGTATTTAATATATTGTATTGGAAGAATTTAAATAAAGTTAGTATTAGTATTACTTGCTAAGCTACTACCCTAATTGGAAAAGCAGGATGCTATAAGCCAAGGGGCAAGTTTGTATGGTATTTATTATATTGTATTGGAAGAATTTAAATAAAGTTAGTATTAGTATTACTTGCTAAGCTACTACCCTAATTGGAAAAGCAGGATGCTATAAGCCAAGGGGCAAGTTTGTATGGTATTTAATATATTGTATTGGAAGAATTTAAATAAAGTTAGTATTAGTATTACTTGCTAAGCTACTACCCTAATTGGAAAAGCAGGATGCTATAAGCCAAGGGGCAAGTTTGTATGGTATTTAATATATTGTATTGGAAGAATTTAAATAAAGTTAGTATTAGTATTACTTGCTAAGCTACTACCCTAATTGGAAAAGCAGGATGCTATAAGCCAAGGGGCTCCAACAGGGAAAATAGCCCAGCGAGGAAAGGAAACAAGGAAAAAGAGTTATTTTAAAAACTAACAACATTAAAATAAATATCTCCTATATAAACTATATAACTTTAACAAAACAAGAGATAGAGAAATAAGAGAAGTGTGTGCCCGAGTGTACCCTCAAGCAAAAGAACTCTAACAAGACAGTGGAAGACCATGGTATGCTAATTACTGAAACTGTCCTTCCAATAGGTTCAGAAACTGCTCAGATACACTGCAGGACAATGTGTATATTCGTAGATAGGTCTTGAATTGAGGGAACAACTGACTACAGCAGTCTGTTATTTTAGGGCTGTTTCAGTAATTGGGTGTTTACACATAGTGAATGAAGAAGGTAATATTACTTAAATAAGGTGCATGAATTGGGTGTTTTATCAAGGATGAGAATATTTTTATCAGTTAAGTGAGGGATATTTTATCAAGGATAAGAATATTTTTTGCAGAGTTAAGGGAATAAGGAAATCTTGACCGGCATGTAATCCACGTGGACATAATTTTGCGTATATCGCTTGTCATGTTTGGACACCGTGCTTAATGAAAGCGGTCGGGTCACAACTATTACTCTATTACTCCCCGAAGTTGCAATTGTATATTTAAAAAAAAAAAGTAATAATTAATGAGGAAAAATTAATGAGACAACGTTTGTCCTGTAATAATGTAATTATCTAAAATCATAGATATAAACCAAATTTTCTTCTACCTGGGGAAAATTTCTTTTTAATAGGTCAACACAATGTTGCAAAATTTTGTGAAACGATGCTGATAAAGATACACACATACATATACCAGGGCACTTGCCCCAATTTTGGGGGGTAGCCGACATCAAAACAAATGAAAAAGGGGACCTTTCCTCACTACGTTCCTCCCAGCCTCCCAGCCTGACAAGGGACTCAACTGAGTTCGGCTGGTACGGCTATACTCAATTGTTTTTTAATAAGGCGCATTTGCACCGACTCGCAGCGGTGCCCTTTTAGCTCGGAAAAAGTTTCCTGCTACCTGATTGGTTAGAATTATATTGTCCAACCAATCAGCGAGCAGGAAAAGTTTCAGAGCTAAAAGGTCACCCCTGCGAGTCTCTGCAAATCTGCCTCGCTAAAAAGAATTGACTATAGGGTGCTACAGCCCACCCTCCCCCTTCATCCACCACTGATTAAGCTTCATAACGCTGAATCCCCTACTGCTGCTACCTCTCCGGTCATCCAAGGCGACCGGAGGA